>NW_017199945.1:0-7164 GCF_001704415.2 Capra hircus
CCGGAATTCTTTCCCGACCACGCAGGGAAAGGATCCTCCTCTCGAGCTAGGTGGTGGAAACGGGCTCCTCTGGATGTGGGCCGGACTCTCGTGCTTCCTCTCGAGTGGAGACGGGTATGTCGGGAACTTCTTGAGTTGCAGCAAGGGTGTGAAGACCCTTTTGAAGTTCCAGAGGTTAGGTATGATTTGCCTTGAGAAGCCTCAGGGCAAATGGCCCTCATCTCGCCTGGAGGGGAGAACCTCCTGGATTTTCTCGAGTTGCGGCAGGTGCTCTCGACTTACGACCGGGACCTCAGGGACCCGCTCTGGTGGCCTCAGGAAAGGCCAGTCCCCATGCGAGTTGCTCGGGTGCCCTCTCGGGAATCCTCTCCCTTCGATGCCGGGGCCTAAGACCTTTCGTGGAGTCGGTGCCGGAACCTGAGGATTCCTCTATAGTGCTGACATGGATCTTGGGGTACTTCTGGAGTCTCCCCAGGAGAGTCAGTCCTCGTCTGGATGGGGGCATGCACGTGTGCTTTCCTCCGAGCTGTAGCAGCAGTGTCGCGCTTCCCTTCGCGTGGATCAAGGGATCTGTGGCTTTCCCTCCAGGCTTTCCCACGAGGCTTTCCCACGAGGCTTTCCCACTCGGCTGTCCCACATGCCACCGTGGTGTGAGTCGATCCTTGGCTTGAAAGTCGAGGCAGTGCAGGGAAAACAGGTTTCCCTGGAATGGACTGAGACATATGGGGGTATCTGGGAATGGTGGCACGACCCTGGAGTTCCTCTCGCCTTTCCTGTGGAGAGCGCCTCCTCTTGAGATGCGACGGGAACGCCGGGAATTCTTTCCCCACCATGCAGGGAAAGGATCCCTCCTCTCGAGCAAGGATGCGGAAACGGGTCTCCTCTGGATGTGGGCGGGACTCTCGTGCTTCCTCTCGAGTGGAGACGGGTATGTCGGGGAACTTCTTGAGTTGCAGCAAGGGTGTGAAGGACCCTTTGGAAGTTCCAGATGTTAGATGTGATTAGCCTCGATACGCCTCAGCGGAAATGGGCCTCATCTCGCCTGGAGTGAGAACCTCCTGGATTTTCTCGAGTTGCGGCAGGTGCTCTCGACTTACGACGGGGACCTCAGGGACCCGCTCTGCTGGCCTCAGGAAAGGCCAGTACCCATGCGAGTTGCTCGGGGGCCTCTCGGGATTCCCCTCCCGTAGATGCAGGCGCCTAAGATCTTGTGTGGAGTCGGTGCCGTAACCTGAGGATTTCTCTCCAGTGCTGACATGGACCTCGGGGTACTTCTGGAGTCTCCCCAGGGGAGTCAGTCCTCGTCTCGAGTGGGGGCTTGCACGTGCGCTTTCCTCCCGAGCTGTAGCAGCAGTGTCATGCTTCCCTTCTGTTGGATCAAGGGATCTGTGCCTTTCCCTCGAGGCTTTCCCACGAGGCTTTCCCACAGGGCTGTCCCACGTGCCACCGTGGTGTGAGTCGATCCTCGGCTTGAAAGTCGAGGCAGTGCAGGGAAAGCAGGTTTCCCTGGAATGGACTGAGATATCTGGGGGACTCTGGGAATGGTGGCACGACCCTGGAGTTCCTCTCGCCTTTCCTATGGAGAGCGCCTCCTCTTGAGATGCGACGGGAAAGCCGGGAATTCTTTCCCGACCACGCAGGGAAAGGATCCCTCCTCTCGAGCTAGGAGGCAGAAACGGTTCTCCTCTGGGTGAGGGCGGGAATCTCGTGCTTCCTCTCGAGTGGACACGGGTATGTCGGGGAATTTCTTGAGTTGCAGCAAGGGTGTGAAGGACCCTTTGGAAGTTCCAGAGGTTAGGTGTGATTAGCCTCGAGACGCCTCAGCGGAAATGGGCCTCATCTCGCCTGGAGGGGAGAACTTCCTGGATTTTCTCGAGTTGCGGCAGGTGTTCTTGACTTACGACGGGGACCTCAGGGACCTGCTCTGGTGGCCTCAGGAAAGGCAAGTCCCCATTCGAATTGCACGCAGGCCTCTCAGGATTCCTCTCCCTTCGTTGCCGGGTCCTAAGATCTTGTGCGGAGTCAGTGCCGGAACCTGAGGATTCCTCTCAAGTGCTGACATGGATCTTGGGGTACTTCTGGAGTCTACCCTAGGGAGTCGGTCCTCATTTCGAGTGGGGGCATGCAGGTGTGCTTTCCTCCCGAGCTGTAGCTGCAGTGTCGCGCTTCCATTCGCGTGGATCAAGGATCTGTGGCTTTCCCACGAGGCTTGTCCCACGAGGCTTTCCCACGAGGCTTTCCACAGGGCTGTCCCCAAGTGCCACCGTGTGTGAGTCGATCCTCGGCTTGAAAGTCGAGGCAGTGCAGGGAAAACAGGTTTCCCTGGAATGGACTGAGACATCTGGGGGAATCTGGGAATGGTGGAACGACCCTGGAGTGCCTCTCGCCTTTCCTGTGGAGAGCGCCTCCTCTTGAGATGCGACGGAACTCCGGGAATTCTTTCCCCACGACGCAGGGAAAGGATCCCTCCTCTCAAGCTAGGAGGCGGAAACGTGGCTCCTATGGATGTGGGCGGGACTCTCGTGCTTCCTCTCGAGTGCAGACGGGTATGTCGGGGAACTTCTTGAGTTGCAGCAATGGTGTGAAGGACCCTTTGGAAAATTCCAGATGTCAGATGTGATTAGCCTCGAGATGCCTCAGCGGAAATGGCCTCATCTCGCCTGGAGGGGAGAACCTCCTGGATTATCTCGAGTTGTGGCAGGTGCTTCGACTTACGACGGGGACCTCAGGTACCCGCTCTGGTGGCCTCTGGAAAGGCCAGTCCCCATGCGACTTGCTCGGGGCCTCTCGGGATTCCTCTCCCGTCGAAGTCGGGGCCTAAGACCTGTGTGGAGTCGGTGCCGGAACCTGAGCATTCCGCTCCAGTGCTGACATGGATCTTGGGGTACTTCTGAGTCTCCCCAGGGGAGTCAGTCCTCGTCTCGAGTGGGGGCCTGCACGTGAGCTTTCCTCTCGAGCTGTAGCAGCAGTGTCACGCTGGCTTAAGACCTTGTGTGGCGTCGGTGCCGGAACCTGAGAATTCCTCTCCAGTGCTGACATGGATTTTGGGGTACTTCTGGAGTCTCCCCCAGGGAGTCAGTCCTCGTCTCGAGTGGGGGCCTGCAGCTGCGCTTTCCTCTCGAGCTCTAGTAGCAGTGTCACGCTTCCCTTCGCTTGGATCAAGGGATCTGTGGCTTTCCCTCGGGGCTTTCCCATGAGGCTTTTCCACGGGGCTTTCCAACGAAGCTTTCCACAGGGGCTGTCCCACGTGCCACCGTGGTGTGAGTCGATCCTCGGCTTGAAAGTGGAGGCAGTGCAGGGAAACAGGTTTCCCTGGAATGGACTGAGACATCTGGGGGATTCTGGGAATGGTGGCACGACCCTGGAGTTCCTCTCGCCTTTTCTGTGGAGAGCGCCTCCTCTTGAGATGCGACGGAAACGCCGGGAATTCTTTCCGCCACACGCAGGAAAGGATCCCTCCTCTCGAGCTAGAGGCGGAAAAGGGGCTCCTCTGGATGTGGGCGGGACTCTCGTGCTTCCTCTCGAGTGGAGACGGGTATGTCGGGAACTTCTTGAGTTGCAGCAAGGGTGTGAAGGACCCTTTCGAAGTTCCAGAGTTTAGGTGTCATTAGCCTCGAGACGCCTCAGCGGAAATGGGCCTCATGTCGCCTGGAGGGGAGAACCTCCTGGATTTTATCGAGTTGCGGCAGGTGCTCTCGACTTTCGACGGGGACCTCAGGGACCCGCTCTGGTGGCCTCAGGAAAGGCCAGACCCCATGCGAGTTGCTCGGGGGCCTCTCCGGATTCCTCTCCCTTCGATGCCAGGGCCTAAGACCTTGTGTGGAGTCGGTGCCGGAACCTGAGGATTCCTCTCCAGTGCTGGCATGGATCTTTGGGTACATCTGGAGTCTCCCCCGGGGAGTCAGTCCTCATCTCGAGAGGGAGCATGCACGTGCGCTTTCCTCCCGAGTTGTGGCAGCAGTGTAACGCTTCCATTCGCGTGGATCAAGGGATTTGTGGCTTTCCATCGAGGCTTCCCAGGAGGCTTTCCCCAGGAGGCTTTCCCAGGAGGCTTTCCCACCAGAGCTGTCCCACGTGCCACCATGGTGTGAGTCCATCCTCGGCTTGAAAGTCGAGGCAGTGCAGGGAAAACAGGTTCCCTGGAATGGACTGAGACATCTGGGGGACTCTGGGAATGGTGGCACGACGCTGGAGTTCCTCTCACCTTTCCTGTGGAGAGCACCTCCTCTTGAGATGCGACGGAAACACCGGGAATTTTTTTCCGGAGCTCGCAGGGAAAGGATCCCTCCATCGATCTAGCAGGCCGGAAACGGGGCTCCTCTGGATGTGGGCAGGAGTCTCGTGCTTCCTCTCGAGTGGGAGACGGGTAAGTCGGGGGAACTTCTTGAGTTGCCAGCAAGGGTGTGAAGGACCCTTTGGAATTCCCAGAGGTTAGGTGTGAATAGCCTCGAGACGCCTCAGCGGAAATGGGCCTCATCTCGCCTGGAGGGGAGAACCTCCTGGATTTTCTCGAGTTGCGGCAGGTGCTCTCGACCTACGACGGGGACCTCAGGGACCCGCTCTGGTGGCCTCAGGAAAGGCCAGTCCCCATGCGAGTTGCTCGGGGGCCTCTCGGGATTCCTCTCCCGTCGAAGTCGGGGCCGAAGACCTTGTTTGGAGTCCGTGCCGTAACCTGAGGATTCGTCTCCAGTGCTGACATGGATCTTGGGGTACTTCTGAGTTTCCCCAGGGGAGTCAGTCCTCGTCTCGAGAGGGGTATGCACGTGCGCTTTCCTCCATAGCTGTGGCAGCTGTTTGGCACTTCCCTTCGCGTGGATCAAGGGATCTGTGGCTTTCCATTGAGGCTTTCCCAGGAGGCTTTCCCACGAGGCTTTCCAGGCTATCCCTCGAGGCTTTCCCACAGGGCTGTCCACGTACCACCATGGTGTGAGTTGATCCTCGGCTTGAAAGTCGAGGCAGTGCAGGGAAAACAGGATTTCCTGGAATTGACTGAGACATCTGGGGGACTCTGGGAATGGTGGCATGACAGGGAGTTCCTCTCGCCTTTCCTGTGGAGAGTGACTCCGAGAATTCTTTCGTTATTACGCTGGGAAAGGATCCCTCCTCTCGAGCTATGAGACGGAAACGGGGCTCCTCTGGATGTGGGCGGGACTCTCGTGCCTCCTCTCGAGTGGAGACGGGTATGTGGGGGAACTTCTTGAGTTGCAGCAAGGGTGTGAAGGACTCTTTGGAAATTCCAGAGCTTAAGTGTGATTAGCCTCGAGACGCCCCAGCGGAAATCGGCCCATCTCTCCTGGAAGGGACAACCACCTGGATTTTCTCAAGTTGCCGCAGGTGCTCTCGACCTATGACGGGGACCTCAGGGAACCGCTCTGTTGGCCTGAGGAAATGCCAGTACCCATGCGAGTTGCACGGTGGCCTCTCAGGATTCCTCTCCCGTCGATGCCGGGTCCTAAGACCTTGTTTGGAGTCGGTGCCAGAACCAGAGGATTCCTCTCCAGTGCTGATATGGATCTTGGGTACTTCTGGAGTCTCCCCACGGGAGTCAGTCCTCGTCTCGAGTGGGGCATGCACGTGTGCTTTCCTCCGAGCTGTAGCAGCAGTGTCACTCTTCCCTTCGCCTGGTTCAAGGATCTGTGGCTTTCCCTCGAGGCTTTCCCATGAGACTTTCCCACGAGGCTTTCCCACAGGGCTGTCCCACGTGCCACCGTGGTGAAAGTCGACCCTGGGCTTGAAAGTCGAGGCAGTGCAGGGAAAACAGGTTTCCCTGGAATGGACTGAGACATCTGGGGACTCTGGGAATGGTGTCACGACCCTGAACTCGTTGAAAGACTTGTGGGAAAGCCTCGTGGGAAAGCCTTGTGGGAAAGCCTCGTGGGAAAGCCACAGATCCCTTGATCCACGCCAAGGAAAGCGTGACACTGCTGTTACAGCTCGGGAGGAAAGAGCACGTGCATGCCCCACTCGAGACGAGGACTGACTCCCCTGGGGAGACTCCAGAAGTACCCCAAGTTCCATGTCAGCACTGGAGAGTAATCCTCAGGTTCCGGCACCGAATCCACACAAGCTCTTAATCCACAGCATCTACAGGAGAGGAATCCGAGATGCCCCCGAGCAACTCGCATGGGACTGGCCTTTCCTGAGGCACCAGAGCGAGTCCATGAGGTCCACGTCGTAAGTCAAGAGCACATGCCGCAACGCGAGAAAATCCAGGAGGTTCTCCCCCTGCAGGGGAGATGAGGCCCATTCGTGCTGAGGCGTCTCGAGGCTAATCAGAGCTAACCTCTGGAACATCCAAAGGGTCGTTCACACCCTTGCTGCAACCAAGAAGTTCCCCTGCATACCCGTCTCCACTCGAGAGGAAGCACGCGAGTCCGCCCACATCCAGAGGAGCCCGTTTCCGCCTCCTAGCTCGAGAGGTGGGATCCTTTCACTGCGTGGTCTGGAAAGAATTCCCGGCGTTACCGTCGCATCTCAAGAGGAGGCGCTCTCCACAAGAAAGGCGAGAGGAACTCCAGGGTCGTGCCACCATTCCCAGAGTCCCCCAGATGTCTCAGTCCATTCCTGGGCAACCTGTTTCTCCTGCACTGCCTCGACCTTCAAGATGAGGATCGACTCACACCACGGTGTCACGTGGACAACCCTGTGGGAAAGCCTCGTGAAAAGCCTCGTGGGAAAGCCTCGAGGGAAAGCCACAGATCCCTTGATCCACGCGAAGGGAAGTGTGACACTGCTGCTACAGTTGGAGAGGAAAGCGCCCGTGCATGCCCCCACTCGAGACGAGGACTGACTCCCCTGGGAGACTCCAGAAGTACCTCAAGATCCATGTCAGCACTGGAGAGGAATCCTCAGGTTCGGCACCGACTCCACACAAGGTGTTAGGCCCCGCATCGACGGAGAGGAATCCTGAGAGGCCCCCGAGCTACTCGCATGGGCCCTGGCCTTCCCTGAGGCCAGCACAGCGGGTCCCTGAGGTCCCCGTCGTAAGTCGAGAGCACTGCTGCCAACTCGAGAAAATCCAGAGGTTCTCCCTCCAGACGAGATGAGGCCATTACCGCTGAGCGCGTCTCGAGGCTAATCACACCTAACCTCTGGAACTTCCAAAGGGTCCTTCACACCCTTGCTGCAACTGAAGAAGTTCCCCGACATACCCGTCTCCACTCG
>NW_017199946.1:0-7163 GCF_001704415.2 Capra hircus
ACGTGCCATCGTGGTGTGAGTCGATCCTCGGCTAGAAATTCGAGGGCAGTGCAGGGAAAAATCAGGTTTCCCTGAAATGGACTGAGACATCTGGGGACTCTGGGAATGGTGGCACGACCCTGGAGTTCCTCTCGCCTTTCCTGTGGAGAGCGCCTCCTCTTGGGATGCGACAGGAACGCCGGGAATTCTTTCCGACCACGCAGGGAAAGGATCCCTCCTCTCGAGCTAGGAGCGGAAACGGGGCTCCTCTGGATGTGGCGGCGTCTCTGGTGCTTCTTCTCGAGTGGAGACGAGTATGTCGGGCGAACTTCTTGAGTTGCAGCAAGGGTGTGAAGGGCCTTTGGAAGTTCCAAAGGTTAGGTGTGATTAGCCTCGAGACGCCTAAGCGAAATAGGCCTCATCTCGCCTAGAGGGGAGAACCTCCTGGATTTTCTCGAGTTTTTGGCAGTGCTTTCGACTTACGACGGGGGGTTCAGGGACCGCTCTGGTGGCCTCAGGAAAGGCCAGTCCCCATGCGAGTTGCTCGGACTCCTCTCGGGATTCTTCTCCGTCGATGCCGGGGGCATAAAAACTTGTGTGGAGATGGTGCCGGAACCTGAGGATTCCTCTCCAGTGCTGACATGGATCTTGGGGTATTTCTGGAGTCTACCCAGGGAGTCAGTCCCTCGTCTCGAGTGGGGGCATGCACGTGCGCATCCCTCCCGAGCTGTAGCAGCAGTGTCACGCTTCCCTTCGCCTGGATCAAGGGATCTGTGCCTTTCCCTTGTGGCTTCTCCCACGAGGCTTTCCCAGGAGGCTTTCCCACAGGGCTGTCCCCGTGCCACCGTGGTGTGAGTCGATCCTCGGCTTGAAAGTCGCGGCAATCGAGGGAAAACAGATTTCCCTGGAATGGACTTAGACATCTGCAGGACTCTGGGAATGGTGGCAAGACCCAGGAGTTCCTCTCGCTTTTCCTGTTGAGAGCGCCTCCTCTGGAGATGCGACGGGAAGGCGGGAATTCTTTCCCGACCACGCAGGGAAAGGATCCCACCTCTCGAGCTATGCGGCGGAAACTGGGCTCCTCTGGATGTGGGCGGGACTCTCGTTCTTCCTCTCGACTGGAGATGGGTATGTCGAGGAACTTGTTGAGTTGCAGCAAGGGTGTGAAAGACCCTTTGGAAGTTCCAGAGGTTAGGTGAGATTAGCCTCGAGACGCCTCAGCGGAAATGGGCCTCATCTCGCTTGGAGGGGAGAACCTCCTGGATTTTCTCGAGTTGCAGCAGGTGCTCTCGACTTACGACGGGCCCCTTAGGGACACGCTCTGGTGGCCTCAGGAAAGGACAGTCCCCATGCGAGTTGCTCTGGGGCCTCTTGGGATTCCTCTCCCGTCGATGCCGGGGCCTAAGACCTTGTGTGGAGTCGGTGCCAGAACCTGAGGATTCCTCTCCAGTGCTGATATGGATCTTGGGGGTACTTCTGGAGTGTCCCACAGGGAGTCAGTCCTCGTCTCGAGTGGGGGCATGCACGTGCGCTTCCTCCCGAGCTCTAGCAGCAGTGTCACGCTTCCCGTCGCGTGGATCAAGTGATCTTTGCCTTTCTCTTGAGGCTCTCCCACGAGGCTTTCCCAGGAGACTTTCCCCAGGGATGTCCCACGTGCCACCGTGGTGTGAGTCGATCCTCGGCTTGAAAGTCGCGGGTAATCGAGGGAAAACAGTTTTCCCTGGAATGGACTGAGACATCTGCGGGACTCTGGGAATGGTGGCAAGACCCGGGAGTTCCTCTCGCCTTTCCTGTGGAGAGCACCTTTTTTGAGATGCGACGGAACGCCGGGAATTCTTTCCCGACCACGCAGGGAAAGGATCCCTCCTCTCGAGCTAGGAGGCGGAAACAGGGCTCCTCTGGATGTGGGCGGGAGTCTCGTGCTTCCTCTCGACTGGAGACGGGAATGTCGGGGAACTTCTTGAATTGCAGCAAGGGTGTGAAGGACCCTTTGGAAGTTCCAGAGGTTAGGTGTGATTAGCCTCGAGACGCCTCAGCAGAAATGGACCTCATCTCGCCTCGAGGGGACAACCTCCTGGATTGTTTCTAGTTGCGGCAGGTGCTCTCGTCTTACGACGGGGACCTCAGGGACCCGCTCTGGTGGCCTCAGGAAAGGCCAGTCCCCATGCGAGTTGCTCGGGGTCTCTCGGGATTTCTCTGCCGTCCATGCCGGGGCTTAAGACCTTGTGTGGTGTCGGAGCCGGAACGTAAGGATTCCTCTCTAGTGCTGGCATGGATCTTGGGGTACCTCTGCAGTCTCCCCAGGGGAGTCAGTCCTCGTCTCAAGTAGGGGCATGCACCTGCGCTTTCCTCCCGAACTGCAGCAGCAGTGTCACGCTTCCCCTCCCGTGGATCAAGGGATCAGTGGTTTCCCTCGGGGCTTTCCCATGAGGCTTTCACACGAGGCTTTCCCACAGGGCTGTCCCACGTGCCACCGTGGAGTCAGCCGATCCTCGGCTTGAAAGTCGAGGCAGTGCATGGAAAACAGTTTTCCCTGCAATGGACTGAGGCATCTGGGGGACTCTGGGAATGGTGGCATGACTCTGGAGTTCCTCTCGCCTTTCCTGTGGACAGCCCCTTCTCTTGAGATGGCACGGGAACGCCGGGAATTCTTTCCCGACCACGAAGGGAAAGGATCCGTCCAGTCGAGCTATGAGGCCGAAACGGGGCTCCTCTGGATGTGGGCGGGACTCTCGTGTTTCCTCTCGAGTGGAGACGGGTATGTCGGGGAACTTCTTGAGTTGCAGCATGGGTGTGAAGGAGCCTTTGGAAGTTCCAGAGGTTAGGTTTGATTAGCCTCGAGACGCCTCAGATGAAATGGGCCTCATCTCGCCTGTAGGGGAGAACCTCCTGGATTTTCTCGAGTTGCGGCAGGTGCTATCGACTTACGACAGGGACCTCAGGGACCCGCTCTGGTGACCTCAGGAAAGGCCAGTCCCCATGCGCGTTGCTCGGTGGTCTCTCGGGATTCCTCTCCCGTTGATTCTGGGGCCTAAGACCTTGTGTGGAGTCGGTGCCGGAACCTTCGGATTCCTCTGCAGTGCTGACATGGATCTTGGGGTACTTCTGGAGTCTCCCCAGAGGAGTCAGTCCTCGTCTCGTGTGGGGGAATGCACGTGCGATTTCCTCCCAAGCTGTAGCAGCAGTGTCATGCTTCCCTTCGCGAGGATCAAGGGATCTGTGGCTTTCCCTGGAGGCTTTCCCACGAGGCTTTCCTACGAGGCTTTCCCACGAGGCTTTCCCACGAGGCTTTCCCACAGGGCTGTCCCACGTGCCAGCGTGGTGTGAGTCGATCTTCGGCTTGAAAGTGGAGGCAGGGCAGGGAAAACACGTTTCCCTGGAATGGACTGAGACATCTCGGGGACTCTGGGAATGGTGGCACGACCCTGGAGTTCCTCTCGCCTTTCCTGTGGAGAGCGCCTCCTCTTGAGATGCGACGGGAACGTGGGGAATTCTCTCCCCACCACGCAGGGAAAGGATCCCTCCTCTCGAGCTAGGAGGCGGAAACGGGGCTCCTCTGGATGTGGGCGGGACTCTCGTGCTTCCTCTCGAGTGGAGACGGGTATGTCGGGGAACTTCTTGAGTTGCAGCAAGGGTGTGAAGGACCCTTTGGAAGTTCCAGATGTTAGATGTGATTAGCCTCGAGACGCCTCAGCGGAAATGGGCCTCATCTCGCCTGGAGGGGAGAACCTCCTGGATTTTCTCGAGTTGCGGCAGGTGCTCTCGACTTACGACGGGGACCTCAGGGACCCGCTCTGGTGGCATCAGGAAAGGCCAGTTCCCAAGCGAGTTGCTCGGGGGCCTCTCGGGATTCATCTCCCGTCGATGCCGGGGCCTAAGACCTTGTGTGGAGTCAGTGCCGGAACCTGAGGATTCCTCTCCAGTGCTGACATGGATATGGGTACTTCTGGAGTCTCCCCAGGGGAGTCAGTCCTCGTCTCGAGTGGGGCATGCACGTGGGCTTTCCTCCCGAGCTGTAGCAGCAGTGTCGCTCTTCCCTTCTCGTGGATCAAGGCATCTGTGGCTTTCCCCGAGGCTTTCCCACGAGGCTTTCCCACAGGGCTGTCCCACGTGCCACCGTGGTGTGAGTCGATCCTCGGCTTGAAAGTCAAGGCAGTGCAGGGAAAACAGGTTTCCCTGGAATGGACTGAAACATCTGGGGAACTCTGGGAATCGTGGCACGACCCTGGAGTTCCTCTCGCCTTTCCTGTGGAGAGCGCCTCCTCTTGAGGTGCGACGGGAACACTGGGAATTCTTTCCTGACCACGCAGGGAAAGGATCCCTTCTCTCGAGCTAGGAGGCGGAAACGGGGCTCCTCTGGATATGGGCGGGACTCTCGTGCTTCCTCTCGAGTGGAGACGGGTATGTCGGGGAACTTCTTGAGTCGCAGCAAGGGTGTGAAGGACCCTTTGGAAGTTCCAGAGGTTAGGTGTGGTTAGTCTCGACATGCCTCAGCGGAAATGGGCCTCATGTATCCTGGAATGGAGAGGCTCCTGGATATTCCCTAGTTTCAGCAGGTGCTCTCGAGTTACGACGGGGACTTCAGGGACCCGCTCTGGCGGCCACAGGAAAGGCCAGTCATCATGCGTGTTCCTAGGGGGCCTCTCGTGATTCCTCTCCCGTCGATGCCGGGCCTAAGACCTTGTGTGGAGTCGGGGCCGGAACCTGAGGATTCCTCTCCAGTACTGACATGGATTTTGGGGTACTTCTGGAGTCTCCACAAGGGAGTGAGGCCTCGTCTCGAGTGGGGCATGAGCGTGCCCTTTCTTCCCATGCTGTAGCAGCAGTGTCACACTTCCCCTTGCGTGGACCAAGGGGTCTGTGGCTTTCCGTCGAGTCTTTCCCACGAGGCTTTCCCACAGCGCTGTCCCACGTGCCACGGTGGTGTGAGTCGATCCTCGGCGTGAAAGCCGAGGCAGTGAAGGGAAAACAAGTTCCTGTGGAATGGACTGAGACGTCTCGGGGAGTCTCGGAATGGTGGCACGACCCTGCAGTTCCTCTCCCCTTTCCTTTGGAGAGCGCCTCCCGTTGAGATGCGATGGGAATGCCGGGAATTCTTTCCCGACCAAGCAGGGAAAGGATCCCTCATCTCGAGCTACGAGGCGGAAACGGAGCTCCTCTGGATGTGGCCGGGACCTCGTGCTTCCTCTTGAATGGAGACGGGTATGTCGGGGAACTTCTTGAGTTGCAGCATGACTGTGAAAGACTCTTTGGAAGTTCCAGAGGTCACGTGTGATTAGCCTCGAGACACCTCAGTGGAAACGGGCCTCATCTCGCCTGGAGGGGAGAACCTCCTGGATTTTACCGAGTTGCGGCAGGTGCTCTCGACTTACGACGGGGACCTCATGGACCCGCTCTGGTGACCTCAGTAAAGGCCAGTCCCCATGCGAGTTGCTAGAGGGCGTGTCACTATTCCTCTCCCGTCAATGCCAGGGCCTAAGACCTTGTGTGGAGTCGGGGCCAGAACCTGAAGATTCCTCTCCAGGGCTGACATGCATCTTGAGGTACTTCTGGAGTCTCCCAGGGTAGTCAGTCCTCGACTCGAGTGGGGGCATGCACGTGCGCTTTCCTCCCGTGCTGTAGCAGCAGTGTCAAGCTTCCCATCGCGTGGATCAAGGGATCTGTGGCTTTCCCTCGAGGCTTTCAGACGAGGCTTTCCCACAGGGCTCTCCCACGTACCACCGCGATCCTCGCCTCTGCCACCGCGATCCTCGCCGTGCAAGTCGAAGCAGTGCAGGGAAAACAGGATCCTCTGGAATGGACTGAGACATCTGGGGGATTCTTGGAATGGTGGCACGACCCATGAGTTCCTCTCGCCTTTCCTGTGCAGCGCGCCTCCTCTTGAGATGCGTCGGAAATGCCAGAAATTCTTCCCGAGGAAGCATAGAAGGATCCCTTATCTCGAGCTTGGAGGAGGAAACGGAGCTCCTCTGGAGGTGGCTGGACCCTCGTGCTTCCTCTGGAGTGGAGACGGGTATGTCGGGGAACTTCTTGAGTTGTAGCAAGGGTGTGTAGGACCCTTTGGAAGTTCCAGAGTTTAGGCGTGATTACTCTCGAGACGCCGCAGAGAAAATGGGCCTCATCTCGACTGAAGCAGAGAACCTCCTGGATTTTCTCGAGTTGCGGCAGGTGCTCTCAACATACGACCGTGACCTCAGGGACAGTGTAGCAGGTGTGTCACGCTTCCCGTCGCGGGGATCAAGGGATCTGTGGCTTTCCCTCGAGGCTTTCCCACGAGGCCTTCCCACAGGGCTGTCCCACGTGACACCATGGTGTGAGTCGATACTCGGCGTGAAAGTCGAGGCAGTGCAGGGAAAACAGGTTCCTCTGAAATGGACTGACACATTTGGGGACTCTTGGAATGGTGGCTCGACCCTGGAGTTCCTCTCGCCTTTCCTATTGAGAGCCCTTACTCTTGAGATGCCACGGGGAACGCCGAAAAATCTTTCCTGACTAAGCAGGATAGGATCCCTCATCTCAAGCTGCCAGGTGGAAACGGGGTTCCTCTGGATGTGGCGGGACCCTCATGCTTCCTCTCTAGTGGAGACGGGTATGTCGGGGAACTTCTTGAGTTGCAGCAAGGACGCTTTTGAATTTCCAGAGTTTAGGTGTGATGAGCCTCCAGACGCCTCAGAGGAAATGGGCCTCATCTCGCCTGGAGGGGAGAACCTCCTGGATTTTCTAGAGTTGGGCAGGGTCTCTCGAGTTAAGACGGGGACCTCAGGGACCCGCTCTGGTGGCCTCAGGAAAGGCCAGTGCCCATGGGAGTTGCAAGGGGGCCTTTCGGGATTCTCTCCCCTCGATGTTGGGGCCTAAGACCTTGTGTGGAGTCGGGGCCGGAACCTGAGGATTCCTCCCCAGTGCTGACATGGGTCTTGGCGTATTTCTGGAGTCTCCCCTGGGGAGTCAGTGCTCCTCTCGTGTGGGTGCATGCACGTGAGCTTTCCTCACGAACTGTAGCAGCAGTGTCACACTTCCCGTCGCGTGGATCAAGGGATCTGTGGCTTTCCCTCGAGGCTTTCCCACGAGGATTTTCCTCAGGGCTGTCCCACGTGCCACCGTGGTGTGAGTCGATCCTCGGCTTGAAAGTCGAGGCAGTGCAGGGAAAACAGGTTTCCCTGGAATTGACAGAGATATCTTGGGGG
>NW_017199947.1:0-7163 GCF_001704415.2 Capra hircus
ACCTCAGGGACACCCTCTGGTGGCCTCAGGAAAGGCCAGTCCCCATGCGAACTGCTCGTGGGGCACTCGGGATTCCTCTCCGTCGATGCCGGGGCCTAAGATCTTGTGTGGAGTGGGTGCCGGAACCTGAGGATTCATCTCCAGTGGTGACATGGATCTTGGGGTACTTCTGGAGTCTCCCCAGGGGAGACAGTCCTCGGTCTCGAGTGGGGCATGCACGTGCGTTTTCCTTCCGAGCTGTAGCAGCAGTGTCCCGCATCCATTTGCGTGGGATCAAGGGATGTGTAGCTTTCCCTCGAGGCTTCCCCACGAGGCTTTCCCACGAGGCTTTCCCACAGGGCTGTTCCACAGTGCCACCTGGTGTGAGTCGATCCTCGCTTTTGAAAGTGGAGGCAGTGCAGGGAAAACAGGTTCCTGGAATGGACTGAGACATCTGCGGGACTCTGGAATGGTGGCACGACCCTGGAGTTGCCTCTCTCCTTTTCTGTGGAGAGCAACTCCTCTTGATTGCGACGGAAACGCCGGGAATTCTTTCCGAACACGCAGGGAAAGGTTCCCTCCTCTCGACCTAGGAGGCGGAAACGGGGCTCCTCTGGATGTGGCTGGGACTCGCGTGCCTCCTCCCGAGTGGAGACGGGTATGTCGGGGAACTTCTTGAGTTGCAGCAAGGGTGTGAAGGACCCTTTGGAAGTTCCAGAGGTTAGGGTGTGATTAGCCTCGAGACGCCTCAGCGGAAATGGGCCTCATCTCGGCTGGAGGGGAAAACCTCCTGGATTTTCTGGAGTTGGGGCAGGTGCTCTCGACTTAAGACGGGGACCACAGGGACCCGATCTGGTGGCCTCAGGAAAGGCCCAGTGCCATGTGAGTTGCTCGGGGGCCTCTCGGGATTCCCTCTCCCGTCGATGCTGTGGTCTAAGACCTTGTATGGAGTCAGTGCCGGCAACCTGAGGATTCCTCTACAGTGCTGACATGGATCTTGGGGTACTTCTGGAGTCTCCCCAGGTGAGTCAGTCCTCGGCTCGAGTGGGGGCATGAACCTGCCTTTTC
Organism: Capra hircus; assembly: GCF_001704415.2. Taxonomy (NCBI): domain Eukaryota; kingdom Metazoa; phylum Chordata; class Mammalia; order Artiodactyla; family Bovidae; genus Capra; species Capra hircus. Next base: position 1,048 of record NW_017199947.1, read on the forward strand.
CTTCTGAGCTGTAGCAGCAGTGTCGCGCTTCCCTTCACGTGGATCAAGGGATCTGTGTCTTTCCCCTCTAGGCTTTCCCACGAGGCTTTACCACAGGGCTGTCCACCGTGTCAACGTGGTATGAGTCGATCCTCGCTTGAAAGTCGAGGCAGTGCAGGGAAAACAGGTTTCCCTGGAATGGACGGAGACATCTGGTTGACTCTCGAATGGTGGCACGACCTGGAGTTCCTCTCGCTTACTGTGTAGAGCGCCTCCTCTTGAGATGCGACGGGAACGCCGGGAATTCTTTCCTGACCACGCAGGGAAAGGATCCCTCCTCTCGAACTAGGAGATGGAAACGGGGCTCCTCTGGATGTGGCGGGACTCTCGTGCTTCCTCTCAAGTGGAGACGGATATGTCGTGGAACTTCTTGAGTTGCAGCAAGGGTTTGAAGGACCTTTGGAAGTTCCAGATGTTAGATGTGATTAGCCTCCAGACGCCTCAGCGGAAATGGGCCTTATCTCGCCTGGAGGGGAGAACTCCTCTGGATTTTCTCGAGTTGCGGCAGGTGCTCTCGACTTACGACGGGGACCTCAGGGACCCGCTCTGGTGGCCTCAGCAAAGGCAAGTCCCATGCGAAATGCACGGGGGCCTCTCGGGAATCCTCTCCCTCGATGCCGGTTGCTAAGACCTTGTGTGGAGTCGGTGCCGGAACCTGAGGATCCTCTGCAGTGCTGACATGGATCTTGGGGTATTTCTGGAGTCTCCCCCAGGAGAGTGAGTCCTCGACTTGAGTGGGGGCATGCACGTGCCCTTTCCTCCCAAGCTGTAGCAGCAGTATCACGCTTCCCTTCGCGTGTGATCAAGGGATCTGTGGCTTTCCCTCGAGGCTTTCCCACGAGGCATTCCTACAGGGCTGTCCCACGTGCCCGAGGTGTGAGTCGATCCTCGGCTTGAAAGTCGAGGCAGTGCAGGGAAAACAGGTTTCCCTGGAATGGACTGAGATATCTGGGGACTCTGGAATGGTGGCACTACCCTGGAGTTCCTCTCGCCTTTCCTGTGGACAGCGCCTCCTCTTGAGATGCGACGGGAACGTCGGGAATTCTTTCCGACCACGCAGGGAAAGGATCCTCCTCTCGAGCAAGGAAAACGGGGCTCCTCTGGATGTGGGCAGAACTCTCGTGCTTCCTCTCGAGTGGAGACGGGTATGTCGGGGAACTTCTTGAGTTTCAGCAAGGGTGTGAAGGACCCTTTGGATGTTCCAGATGTTAGATGTGATTAGTCTCGAGACGCCTCAGTGGAAATGGGCCTCATCTCGCCTGGAGGGGAGAACCTCCTGGATTTTCTCGAGTTGCGGCAGGTGCTCTCGACTTACGACAGGGACCTCAGGGACCCGCTCTGGTGGCCTCAGGAAAGGCCAGTCCCCATGCGAGTTGCTCGGGGGCCTCTCGGGATTCCTCTCCCGTTGATGCCGGGGCCTAACACCTTGTGTGGAGTCGGTGCCGGAATCTGAGGATTCCTCTCCAGTGCTGACATGGATCTTGGGGTATTTCTGGAGTCTCCCCAGGAGAGTGAGTCCTCGACTTGAGTGGGGGCATGCACGTGCGCTTTCCTCCCGCGCTGTAGCAGCAGTGTCGCGCTTCTCTTCGCGTGGATCAAGGGATCAGGGGCTTTCCTTCGAGGCATTCCCACGAGCTTTCCCACGAGGCTTTCCCACAGTTATGTCCCACGTTCCACTGTGGTGTGAGTCGATCCTTGGCTTGAAAGTCGAGGCAGTGCAGGGAAAACAGGTTTCCCTGGAATGGACTGAGACATCTGGGGGACTCTGGGAATGGTGGCACGACCCTGGAGTTCCTCGCGCCTTTCCTGTGGAGAGCGCCTCCTCTTGAGATGCGACGGGAACGCCGGGCATTCTTTCCGAGTACGCAGGGAAGGGATCCCTCCTCTCGAGCTAGGAGGCAGAAACGGAGCTCCTCTGGATGTGGGCGGAACTCTCGTGCTTCCTCTCGAGTGTAGACGGGTGTGTCGGGGAACTTCTTGAGTTGCAGCAAGGGTTGAAGGAACCTTTGGAAGTTCCAGAGGTTAGGTGTGATTAGCCTCGAGACGCCTCTGTGGAAATGGGCCTCATCTCGCCTGGAGGGGAGAACGTCCTGGATTTTCTCGAGTTGCGGCAGGTGCTCTCGACTTACGACGGGGACCTCAGGGACCCGCTCTGGTGCCTAAGGAAAGGCCATTCCCATGGAGTTGCTCGGGGCCCATCGGGATTCCTCTCCCGTCGATACTGGGGCCTAAGACCTTATGTGGAGTCACTGCCAGAACCTGAGTATTCCTCTCAGTGCTGACATGGATCTTGGGTACTTCTGTAGTCTCCGCAGGGAATCAGTCCTCGTCTCGAGTGGGGCATGAACGTGCTCTTTCTTCCGAGCTTTAGCAGCAGTCTCGCTTCCCCTTCGCGTGGATCAAGGGATCTGTGGCTTTCCCTCGAGGCTTTCCCACGAGGCTTTCCCATGAGGCTTTCCCACAGGCTGTCCCAGGTGCCTCCCTGGTGTGAGTCGATCCTGGGCTTGAAAGTGGAGGCAGTGCAGGGAAAACAGTTTTCCCTGGAATGGCCTGAGACATCTGGGGGACTCTGCGAATGGTGGCACGACCCTGGAGTTCCTCTCGACCCCTCCTGTGGAGAGTGCCTCCTCTTGAGATGCGACGGGAACGACGGGAATTCTTTGCCAAACACGCAGGGAAAGTATCCCTCCGCTCGAGCTTTGAGGGGGAAACGGGGCTCCTTTGGATGTGTTCAGGAGTCTCGTGCTTCCTCTCGAGTGGAGACGGGTATGTCGGCGAACTACTTGAGTTGCTGCAAGGGTGTGAAGGACCCTTTGGAAGTTCCAGATGTTAGATGTGATTAGCCTCGAGACGCGCCTCAGCGGAAATAGGCCTGATCTCGCCTGGAGGGGAGAACCTCCTGGATTTTCCGAGTTGCGTCAGGTGCTCTCAACTTTAACGGGGACCTCAGGGACCCGTTCTTTGGCCTCAGGAAAGGCCAGACCCCATGCGAGTTGCTCGTGGGCCTCTCGGATTCCTCTCCCTTCGATGCCGGGGCCTAAGACCTTGTGTGGAGTCAGTGCCGGAACCTGAGGATTCCTCTCCAGTGCTGACATGGATCTTGGGGTACTTCTGGAGTCTCCCCATGTGAGTCAGTCCTCCTTCGAGTGGGGGCATGCACGTGTGGCTTTTCCTCCCAGCTTTAGCAGCAGTGTCACGCTTCCTTCGCGGGATCAAGGGATCTGTGGCTTTCCTCGAGGCTTTCCCACGAGGCTTCCTCAAGGCTTTCCCACGAGGCTTTCCCACAGGGCTGTCCCACGTGCCACCATGGTGTGAGTCGATCCTCGCTTGAAAGACGAAGCAGTGCAGGAAAACAGGTTTCCCTGGAATGGACTGAGACATCTGGGGGACTCTGGAATGGTGGCAAGACCCTGGAGTTCCTCTCGCCTTTCCTGTGGAGGTCGCCTCCTCTTGAGATGCGACGGGAACGCCGGGAATTCTTTCCCGAATACGCAGGGAAAGGATCCCTCCTCTCGAGCTAGGAGGCGGAAGGGGACTCCTCTGGATGTGGGCAGGATTCTCGTGCTTCCTCTCGAGTGGAGATGGGTATGTGGGGAACTTCTTTGAGTTGCAGCAAGGGTGTGAAGGACCCTTTATTAGTTCCAGAGTTTAGGTGTAATTAGGTTCGAGACGCCTCAGTGGGAAATGGGCCTCATCTCGCCTGGAGGGGAAAATCTCCTGGATTTTCTCGAGTTGCGGGGCAGGTGCTGGACTTACGACGGGGACCTCAGGCCCGCTCTGGTGGCATCAGGAAAGGCCAGTCCCCATGCGAGTTGCTCGTGGGCCTCCTCCTCTCGGATCTGGGGGCCTAAGACCTTGTGTGGAGTCGGTGCCAGAACCTGAGGATTCCTCTCCAGTGCTGACATGGATTTTGGGGTACTTCTGGAGTCTCACCAGGGGACTCAGTCCTCGTCTCGAGTTGGGGCATGCACGTGCGCTTTCCTCCCTAGCTGTAGCAGGAGTGTGGGGCTTCCCTTCACGTGGATCAAGGGATCTGTGGCTTTCCCTCGAGGCTTTCCCAGGAGGCTTTCCCACAGGGCTGTCCCACGTGCCACCGTGGTGTGAGTCGATCCTCGGCTTGAAAGTCGAGGCAGTGCAGGGAAACCAGTTTTCCCTGGAATGGACTGAGACATCTGGGTGGACTCTGGAATGGTGGCTGGACCCTGGAATTCCTCTCGACTTTCCTGTCGAGAGCGCTTCCTCTTGAGATGCGTCGGGAACTCGGGAATTCTTTTCCCGAGGACGCAGGGAAAGGATCCCTCCTCTCAAGCTAGGAAGCGGAAACGGAGCTCCTCTGGATGTGGGCGGAACTCTCGTGCTTCTTCTAGAGTGGAGACGGGTATGTCGGGGAACTTCTTGAGTTGCAGCAAGGTGTGAAGGACCCCTTTGGAAGTTCCAAGTTAGGTGTGATTAGCCTCGAGACGCCTCATCGAAATGGCCTCATCTCGACTGGAGCGGAGAACATCCTGGATTTTCTCGAGTTGCGGCAGGTGCTCTCCACTTACGACGGGGACCTCAGGACCCGCTCTGGTGCCCTCAGGAAAGGCCAGTCCCCATGCGAGTTGCTCGGGGCCTCTCAGGATTCCTCTCCCGTCGATGCCGGGCATAAGATCTTGTGTGGATACGGTGCCGGAACCTGAGGATTCCTCTCCAGTGCTGACATGGATCTTGGGGTACTTCTGGAGTCTCCACAGGGGAGTCAGTCCTCGTCTCGAGTGGGGCATGCACGTGCCCTTTCCTCCCGAGGTGGCGCAGCAGTGTCACGCTTCCCTTTGCGTGGATCAAGGGATCTGTAGCTTTCCCAAGAGCTTTCCCACGAGGCTTCCCAGGTCTGTCCCACGTGTAACCGTGGTGTGATCGATGCTCGGCTTGAAAGTAGAGGCAGTGCAGGGAAAACAGGTTTCCCTGAATGGACTGAGACATCTGGGGGACTCTGGAATGGTGGCACGACCCTGGAGTTCCTCTCGCCTTTCGTGTGGAGAGCGCCTCCTCTTGGAAGCGACGGCAATGCCGGAATTCTTTCCCGAACTCGCAGGAAAGGATCCCTCCTCTCGAGCTAGGAGGCGGAATCGGGGCTCCTCTGGATATGGGCGCGACTCTCGTGCTTCCTCTGGAGTGGAGACGGGTATGTCGGGGAACTTCTTGATTGCAGCAAGGGTGTGAAGGACCCTTTGGAAGTTCCAGATGTTAGATGTGATTAGCCTCGAGACGCCTCAGCGGAAATGGGCCTCATCTCGCCTGGAGGGGAGAACCTCCTGGATTTTCTCGAGTTGCGGCAAGTCTCTCGACTTATGACGGGGACCCTCAGGGACCCGCTCTGGTGGCCTCAGAAAAGGCCAGTCCCCTTGCGAATTGGTCGGGAGCTTCTCAGGATTACTCTCCTGTCGATGCGGGAGCCTAAGACCTTGTGTGGAGTCGGTGCCGGAACCTGAGGATTACTCTCCAGTGCTGACATGGAACTTGGGGGATTTCTGGAGTCTCCCCAGGGGAGTCTGTCCTCATCTCGAGTGGGGCATGCACGTGCCTTTCCTTCCGAGCTGTAGCAGCAGTGTCACGCTTCCTTCGCGGGATCAAGGATCTGTGTCTTTCCCTCGAGGCTCTACCACGAGGCTTTCCCACGAGGCTTTCCACAGGCCTGTCCCACGTGCCACCGTGGTGTGAGTCGATCCTGGCTTGAAAGTCGAGGCAGTGCAGGAAAACAGTTTTCCCTGGAATGGACTGAGATATCTGGGGACTCAGGGAATGGTGGCACGACCCTGGAGTTCCTCTCGCCTTTCCTGTGGAGAGCGCCTCCTCTTGAGATTCCACAGGAACGCCGGGAATTCTTTCCCGACACGAAGGGAAAGGATCCCTCCTCTCGAGCTAGGAGGCGGAAACGGGGATCCTCTGGATGTGGTCGGGACTCTCGTGCTTCCTTTCGAGTGCGGTATGTCGGGGAACTTCTTGAGTTGCAGGCAAGGGTGTGAAAGGCCCTTTGGAAGTTCCAGAGTTTAGGTGTGATTAGCCTCGAGATGCCTCAGCGCAAATGGGTCTCATCT
>NW_017199948.1:0-7162 GCF_001704415.2 Capra hircus
CCACTACAATCCACTGCTATAGTCTCTCCCATAGGCTATCTAACTAACAGCCTCATGACGGGGGTCCAGAACATTTGTAATAATATTTTACAGAGCAAAAGCATTTACAGGCCCATGCAAAGTATAATTAGTTTTTAGCTGTTTTATTACCTTTATCCAAGTATCTAAATCTCTTTTCTGGAAACCAAGGACATTGGTCTCGTAACACTAGCCTTTTAATCTTTAATTTGTCTTTTTTGTTTAACAGTTACAAAATTACTTGTATAAAGAGGTGTCATTGTTTTGAGTCATTGTTACCCGTGTCAGAAAATTAAGAGTTATAGAAAAGTCTGCCTTGACAAAAAGGTTTTACCTTAGCCAAGGGGGTTTTGTTTTAAACCCTAAGATAGCAGGTTTCTTTTCAACCTCTAGAGCGCCAGGTTTCTCTTAAACCCTTGAACACTTCCCACTCGTCCTCACCCTGTCTATCCTACAGGGGGTCCGCGGCACCCTGAGTGGGGTCCTAGCCGTCCCGAACACTCAACACTGGGGGAGTACCCGAAAGTACTCCGGGGGAGTGATTAAGTCACTCCTGGGGGAGCAACAGAGAGTGCTCTGGGAGCAACAGAGAGTGCTCCGGGGGGAGCTTTTGCTCCGAGGAACCTACCTTCGAATAGCCTGTTCCGGGCACCACTTGCCGGGGTCCAGCCCCGGTGGATCCAGGGAATTCGAAGGGTGGACGGCGTTGGCGTGGAAAGACTTGTTTGTTTATTAATGTAAGATTAGATTAAGAAACTATAGTGTAGTAAGAAGATTAAGCGGAGGAAGAGGGCTGAATAGCTTGGTTTACGCGGAAGGCCAATAAAATTCCAGACAAGGAATTTGCACCATCTACGTTGGGCCACCGGCGCCCGCTTGAATATCTAAGGGTGCCTCGCCTTAAGCTCCCTTTCGTGCGGGTCTTAACAGCCGGGGCAAGTAAGTAGACCTGGCGAGCCTCCGCGCCCCAGATGGAGATTCAGCCTGAAGTTAAAGTAAAGAGCAGAGAGAGGGAAGGGAGAGAAGAAGAGAGGAGAGAGGCATGGAGGGAGCCAGAGTCCCAAGAAACCAGGCCGAGAGACTAGTTCGAGAAACTGGCCCCATCCTTTATTGTTCAGAAGGCCTTTTATACTTTTGATAAAACACGGAGATCAATGGGTAACACAAAATTATGTAGCGTTCGCAACCCAGATTCTTTCCGTATATCATTTTGTATACAAAAGGTCTCAGGTGATTTACATTATCTTTTGGCCAAGAGGCTTGTTAACACTTTTTGGCTCTCTTCCTTAATGAATGTTAATTTTGTTTCCCTGAAGTGTTTTTTTTTTTTTAATCTGCATCTCCTTAAAGCATTAAAGTTACATCTCTATAGAACAAAGGTGCAGTGGGATATAACAAAGAAGGTACTTAACTCAAAGATCTAATGTTGCTAATACCAGGTCTACTACTTGTTTTTTTCTATACCAACTATATCAAAAATAAAGGATATGAAAATTTGGCAGCAAGCATTGACCCAAAAAATGAAACCATTAATCAGTCCTATTCTAAAGATTTTGACTCCTCGGAAGCTCCTACATTCCTAGGATGTTTTAAGCTTCCTGTGCCTCCTGCGGTCAGGAGGCCTCAAACAATCACATGCGCAGCAGTAAGAGTCCTGCAGGCAGGCTAGGAAGCCATCGGAGGGGGTTTTGGATTGAAACACTCTTTCAAATGCAGAAGACTAAAGCCCTGAATTGACTTTTTCCAGAAAATGTCAGAAGAGTGGAAAAGCAGAGCACAAAAGCCGGCAGATTTTTGTTGGGGTACGTGCTTAGGAATTTGCAGAGGGGTCCCTGAAGTCTGAGCACGCCTTGCGTATGTCAGCTTCCTTCCTCATGACCTTGTCACGGGCGGGATTCCTTACACTGGCTCCCAGCAGGTGCCGGAACCTGAGGATTCCTCTCCAGTGCTGACATGGATCTTGGGGTACTTCTGGAGTCTCCCCAGGGGAGTCAGTCCTCGTCTCGAGTGGGGCATGAACGTGCGGTTTCCTCTCGAGCTGTAGCAGCAGAGTCAGCCTTCCCTTCGCGTGGATCAAGGGATCTGTGGCTTTCCCTCGAGGCTTTCCCACGAGGCTTTGCCACAGGGCTGTCCCACGTGACACCGTGGTGTGAGTCGATCCTCGGCTTGAAGGTCGAGGCAGTGCAGGGAAAACAGGTTTCCCTGGAATGGACTGAGACATCTGGGGGACTCTGGGAATGGTGGCACGACCCTGGAGTTCCTCTCCCTCTCCGGTGGAGAGTGACACCTCTTGAGATGTGACGGGAACGCCGGGAATTCTTTCCCGACCACGTAGGGAAAGGATCCCTCCTCTTGAGCTAGGAGGCGGAAACGGGGCTCCTCTGGATGTGGGCAGGACTCTCGTGCTTCCTCTCGAGTGGAGACGGGTATGTCGGGGAACTTCTTGAGTTGCAGCAAGGGTGTGAAGGACCCTTTGGAAGTTCCAGAAGTTAGGTGTGTTTAGACTCGAGACGCCTCAGCGGAAATGGGCCTCATCTCGCCTGCAGGGGAGAACCTCCTGTATTATCTCGAGTTGAAGCAGGTGCTCTCGACTTAGGACGGGGAACTCAGGGACCGCTCTGGTGGCCTCAGGAAAGGCAGACCCATGCGAGTTGCTCGGTGGACTCTCGGGATTCCTCTCCCGTCGATGCCGTGGCCAAGGCCTTGTGTGGAGTCGGTTCCGGAACCCTAGGATTTCTCTCCAGTGCTGACATGGATCTTGGGGGTACTTCTGGAGTCTCCTCAGGGGAGTCAGTCCTCGTCTCGAGGGGAGGCATGCATGTGCGCTTTCCTCCCGAGCTGTAGCAGCAGTGTCGCGCTTCCCTTCCCGAGGATCAAGGGATCTGTGGCTTTCACTCGAGGCTTTCCCACGAGGCTTCCCACAGGGCTGTCCCACGTGCCACAGTGGTGAGAGTCCGATCCTCGGGCTTGAAAGTCGAGGCAGTGCAGGGAAAACAGGTTTCCCTGGAATGGACTGAGACATCTGGGGGACTCTGGGAAGGGTGGCACGACCCTGGAGTTCCTCTCGCCTTTACTGTGCAGAGCGCCTCCTCTTGAGATGCGACAGGAACGCCGGGAATTCTTTCCCGACCACGCAGGGAAATATCCCTGCTCTCGAGCTATGAGGCGGAAACGGGGCTCCTTTGGATGAGGACGGGACTCTCGTGCTTCCTCTCGAGTGGAGACGGGTATGTTGGGGAACTTCTTGAGTTGCAGCAAGGGTGTGAAGGACCCTTTGGAAAGTCAAAAGGTTAGGTGTGATTAGCCTCGAGACGCCTCAGCGGAAATGGGGCCTAATCTCGCCTGGAAGGGAGAACCTCCTGGATTTTCTCGAGGTGCGGCAGGTGCTCTCGACTTACAACGAGGACCTCAGGGACCCGCTCTGGTGGCCCTCAGGAAAGGCCAGTCCCCATGCGAGTTGCTCTGGGGCTTTTCGGGATTCCTCTCCCGTCAATGACGGGGCCTAAGACCTTGTGTGGAGTCCGTGCCGGAACCTGAGGATTCCTCTCCAGTGCTGACATGGTCTTGGGGTATTTCTAGAGTCTCCCCAGGGGAGTCAGTCCTCGTCTCGACTGGGGGCATGCACGTGCGCTTTCCTCCCGAGCTGTAGCAGCAGTGTCACCCTTCCCTTTGCGTGGATCAAGGGATCTGTGGCTTTCCCACAAGGCTTTCACACAGGGCTGTCCCACGTGCCCCCGTGGTTGTGAGTGGATCCTCGGCTTGAAAGTCGAGGCAGTGCAGGGAAAAAAGGTTTCCCTGGAATGGACTGGAGAAATCTCTGGCACTCAGGGAATGGTGTCACGACCCTGGAGATCCCTCTCGTGTTTCCTGTGGAGAGCGCCTCCTCTTGAGATGCGACCGGCATGCCGGGAATTCTTTCCCGAAAAACGCAGGGAAAGGATTCCTCCTCTCGAGCTATGAGGCGGAAACGGGGCTCCTCTGGATGTGGGGCAGGACTCTCCGTGCTTCCTCTCGAGTGAAGACGGGTTACGTCGGGGAACTTCTTTGAGTTGCAGCAAGGGTGTGAAGGACCCTTTGGAAGTTCCAGAGGCCAGGTTGATTAGCCTCGAGACACCTCAGCGGAAATGGACCTCAACCCGCTAGGAGGGGAGAACCTCCTGTATTTTCTCGAGTTGGGGCAGGTGCTCTCTACTTACAACGGGGACCACAGGGACCCGCTCTGGTGGCCTCAGGAAATGCCAGTCCCCATGCGAGTTGCTTGGGGGCCTCTTGGGATTCCTCTCCCGTCGATGCCGGGGACTATGACCCTGTGTGGAGTCGGTGCCGGAACCTGAGGATTCCTTTCCAGTGCTGACATGGATCTTTGGGTCCTTCTGGAGTCTCCGCAGGGGAGTCAGTAATCGTCTCGAGTGGGGGCATGCACGTGAGCTTTCCTCTCTAGCTGGCGCAGCCGTGTCACTCTTCCCTTCGCCTGGATCAAGGGATCTGTGGCATTCCCTCGAGGCTTTCCCACGAGGCTTTCCCACGAGTCTTTCCCACAGGGCTGTTCCACGTGCCACCGTGGTGTGAGTCGATCCTCGGCTTGAAAGTCGAGGCAGTGCAGGGAAAACAGGTTTCCCTGGAATGGACGGAGACATCTGGGTTGACTCTTGGAATGGTGGCATGAACCTGGAGTTCCCTCGTCCTCATTCCTGTGGAGAGCGCCTCCTCTTGAGATGCGACTGGAACGCGCGGAATTCTTTCCCGGACCACGCAGGGAAAGGATCCCTCCTCTCGAGCTATGAGACGGAAACGGGGCTCTTCTGGATGTGGCTGGGACTCTCGTGCTTCCTCTCAAGTGGAGACGGTTATGTCGGGGAACTTCTTGAGTTGCAGCAGGGTGTGAAGGACCCTTTGGAAGTTCCAGATGGTTAGATTGATTAGCCTCGAGACGCCTCAGCGAGAAATGGGCCTCATCTCGCCTGGTAGGGGAGAACCTCCTGGATTTTCTCGAGTTGCGGCAGGGTGCTCTCGACTTACGACTGGGGACATCAGGGACCCCGCTCTGGTGGCCTCAGGAAAGGCCAGTCCCCATGCGAGTTACTCTGAGGGCCTCTCGGGATTCCTCTCCGTTCGATGCCGGGGCCTAAGACCTTGTGTGGAGTCCGGTGCCGAACCTGAGCATTCCTCTCCAGTGCTGACATGGATCTTGGGGTACTTCTGGAGTCTCCTCCAGGGCAGTCAGTCCTCGTCTCGAGTGGGGGCATGCACGTGCGCTTTCCTCCCGAGCTGTAGCAGCAGTGTCACCGCTTCCCTTTGCGTGGATCAAGGATCTGTGGGCTTTCCCACGAGCTTTCCCACGAGGCTTTCCCACGAGGGCTTTCCCACAGGGCTGTCCCACGTGCCACCGTGGTGTGAGTCGATCCTTCGGCTTGAAAGTCGACGCAGTTCTGGGGAAAACAGGTTTCCCTGGAATGGACTGAGACATCTGTGGGACTCATGGTAATGGTGTCACGACCCTGAGTTCCTCCTCGTCCTTTCCTGTCGACAGCGCCTCCTCTTGAGATGCGACCAGAACGCCGGGAATTCTTTCCCGGAAAGCTCACGCAGGGAAAGGATCCCTCCTCTCTGGAGCTAAGAGGCAGGAAAGGGGCTCCTCTGGATGTGGGCTGGGACTCTCGTGCTTCCTCTCGAGTGCAGACGGGTATGTCGGGGAACTTCTTGAGTTGCAGCAAGGGTGTGAAGGACCCTTTGGAAGTTCCAGAGGTTAGGTGTGATTAGCCTCGAGACGCCTCAGCGAAATGGGCCTCATCTCGCCTGGAGGGGAGAACCTCCTGGATTTCTCGAGTTGCGGCAGGTGCTCTCAACTTACGAAGGGGACCTCAGGGACCCGCTCTGGTGGCCTCAGGAAAGGCCAGTCCCCATGCGAGTTGCTCGGGGCCTCTCGGGATTCCTCTCCCTTCGATGCCGGGGCCTAAGATCTTGTGTGGAGGTGCCGGAACCTGAGGATTCTCTCCAGTGCTGACATGGATCTTGGGGTACTTCTGGAGTCTCCCCAGGGAGTCAGTCCTCGTCTCGAGTGGGGGCATGCACGTGCGCTTTCCTCCCGAGCTGTAGCAGCACTGTCGCGCTTCCCTTCGGGTGGAAGGGATCTGTGGCTTTCCCTCGAGGCTTTCCCACGAGCTTTCCCACGAGGCTTTCCCACGAGGCTTTCTTTCCACAGGGCTGTCCCACGTGCCACCGTGGTGTGAGTCGATCCTCGCTTGAAAGTCGAGGCAGTGCAGGGAAAACAGGTTTCCTGAATGGACTGAGACATCTGGGGGACTCTGGGAATGTGGCACGACCCTGGAGTTCCTCTCTTTCCTGTGGAGAGCGCCTCCTCTTGAGATGCGACGGGAATGCCGGGAATTCTTTCCCGAGCACGCAGGGAAAGGATCCCCCCTCTCGAGCTAGGAGGCGGAAACGGGGCTCCTCTGGATGTAGGCGGGACTCTCGTGCTTCTCTCGAGTGGAGACGGTATGTCCGGGAACTTCTTGAGTTGCAGCAAGGGTGTGAAGGACCCTTTGGAAGTTCCAGAGGTTAGGTGTGATTAGCCCCGAGACGCCTCTGCGTAAATGGGCCTCATCTCGCCTGGAGGGGAGAACCTCCTGATTTTCTCGAGTTGCGGCAGGTGCTCTCGACTTACGACGGGGACCTCAGGGACCCGCTCTGGTGGCCTCAGGAAAGGCCATTCCCCATGCGTGTTGCTCGGGGGCATCTCGGGATTCCTCTCCCGTCGATGCCGGGGCCTAAGACCTTGTGTGGAGTCAGTGCCGGAACCTGAGGATTCCTCTCCAGTCCTGACATGGATCTTTGGGTACTTCTGGAGTCTCCCAGGGGAGTCAGTCCTCGTCTCGAGTGGGGCAAGCACGTGTGCTTTCCTCCCGTGCTGTAGCAGCAGTGTCACCCTTCCCTTCGCGTGGATCAAGGGTTCTGTGCTTTCCCTCGAGGCTTTCCCACGACTCTTTCCCACGACGCTTTCCCACAGGCTGTCCCACGTGCCACCATGGTGTGAGTCGATCCTCGGCTTGAAAGTCGAGGCAGTGCAGGAAAACAGGTTTCCCTGGAATTCCCGACGGAGACATCTGGTTGACTCTTGGAATGGTGGCATGAACCTGGAGTTCCT
>NW_017199949.1:0-7162 GCF_001704415.2 Capra hircus
AGTCGGGAGGAAAGCGCACGTGAATGCCACCACTCGAGACAAGGACTGACCCCGTGGGGAGTCTCCGGAAGTACCCCAAGATCCATGTCAGCACTGGAGAGGAATCCTCAGGTTCCGGCACCAACTCCACACAAGGTCTTAGGCCCGGCATCGACAGGAGAGGAAACCCGAGAGGCCCAGGAGCAACTCGATGGGGACTGGCCTTTCCTCAGGCCACCAGAGAGGGTCAATGAGGTCCCCGTTGTAAATCGGAGAGCACTACCGCAACTCGAGAAAATACAGGAGGTTCTCCCCTCCAGGCAAGATGAGGCCCATTTCACCTGAGGTGTTTCGAGGCTAATCACACCTAACTCTGGAATTTTCAAAGGTTCCCTCAAACCCTTACGCAACTCAAGAAGTTCCCCGGCATACCCGTCTCCACTCGAGAGGAAGCACGAGAGTCCCGTCCACATCCAGAGGAGCCCCGTTTGCCCTCATAGCTCGAGAGAAGGGATCCTTTCCGCTGTGGTCGGAACGAATTCCTGGCGTTCCCGTCGCGTCTCAAGAGGAGGCGCTCTCCACAGGAAAGGTGAGAGGAACTCCAGGTCGTGCACCATTCCAGAGTCCCCCAGATATCTCAGTCCATTCCAGCGAAACCTGTTTTCCCTGCACTGCCTCGACTTTCAAGCCGAGGATCGACTCACACCACGGTGGCACGTGGGACAGGCCCTGTGGGAAAGCCTCGTGGGAAAGCCTAGTGGGAAAGCCTCGAGGGAAAGCCCCTGATCCCTTGATCCACGTGAAGAGAAGCGTGACACTGCTGCTAGAGCTTCGGGAGGAAAGCGCACGTGCATGCACCCACTCGAGCCGAGGACTGACTCCCCTGGGGAGACTCCAGACGTACCCCAAGATCCATGTCAGCACTGGAGAGGAATCCTCAGGTTCTGGCACCAACTCCACACAAGATCTTAGACCCCAGCATCGACGGGAGAGGAACCCGAGAGCCGCCGAGCAACACGCATGGGGACTGGCCTTTCCTGAGGCAAACAGAGCGGGTCCCTGAGGTCCTCGTCATAAGTCGAGAGCACTTGCCGAAACTCGAGAAAATCAGGAGGTTCTCCCCTCCAGGCCAGATGAGGCCCATTTCCGCTGAGGCATCTCGAGGCTAATCACATCTAACCTCTGGAACTTTCAAAGGGTCCTTCACACCCTTGTGCAACTCAAGAAGTTCCCCGACATACCCGTTTCCACTCAAAATGAAGCACGAGAGTACCGCCCACATCCAGAGGAGCCCCGTTTCCGCCTCCTAGCTCGAAGGAGTGATCCTTTCCCTGCGTGGTGGGAAAGAATTCCCCACGTTCCCGTCGCATCTCAAGAGGAGGTGCTCTCCACAGGAAAGGCGAGAGGAACTCCAGGGTCGTGCCACCATTCCCAGAGTCCCCCAGATGTCTCAGTCCATATTTTCCCTGCACTGCCTCGACTTTCAAGCCGAGGATGGACTCACACCACGGTGGCACGTGGGACAGCCCTGTGGGAAAGCCTCGTGGGAAAGCCTCGTGGGAAAGCCTATAGGGAAAGCCACAGATCCCTTGATCCACATAAAGGGATGCGTGACACTCCTGCTACAGCTCGGAGGAAATCCTACCTGCATGCCCCCAATGGAGACGAGGACTGACGCCCCTGGGGAGACTTCAGAAGTACCCCAAGATCTATGTCTGCACTGGAGAGGAATCCTCAGGTTCACGCACTGACTCCACACAAGGTCTTAGGCCCCGGCATCGACGGGAGAGGAATCCGAGAGGCCCCGAGCAACTCGCATGGGGACTGCCTTTCCTGAGGCCACCAGAGCGGGTCCCTGAGGTCCCCGTCGTAAGTAAAGAACACCTGCCGCAACTCGAGAAAATCCAGGAGGTTCTCCCCTCCAGGCGAGATGAGGCCGGTTTCCGCTGAGGCGTCACCAGGCTAATCACACCTAACCTCTGGAAATTCCAAAGGGTCCTTCACACCCTTGCTGCAACCCAAGAAGTTCCCCGACATACCCGTCTACACTCGAGAGGAAGCACGAGAGTCCTGCCCACATCCAGAGGAGCCCCGTTTCCGCCTCCTAGCTGGAGAGGAGGGATCCTTTCCCTGCGTGGCCGGGAAAGAATTCCCTGGGTTCCCGTCTCATCTCAAGAGGAGGCGCTCTCCACAGGAAAGGCGAGAGGAACTCCAGGGTCGTGCCACATTCACAGAGACCACCAGATGTCTCAGTCCATTCCAGGGAAACCTGTTTTCTCTGCACTACCTCGACTTTCAAGCCGAGTATCGACTCACAACACGGTGGCACGTGGGACAGCTCTGTGGGAAAGCCTTGTGGGAAAGCCTCGTGGGAAAGCCTCGAGGGAAAGCCACAGCTCCCTTGATCCACGCGAAGGGAAGCGTGACACTGCTGCTACTGTTCGGGAGGAAAGTGCACGTGCATGCCCCCACTCGAGACGAGGACTGACTCCCGTGGGGAGAAACCAGAATTACCCAAGATCCATGTCAGCACTGGAGAGGAATCCTCAGGTTCGGGCACCGACTCCACACAAGGTCTTAGGCCCCGGCATCGATGGGAGAGGGATCCCGAGAGGCCCCCGAGCAACTCGCATGGGGACTGGCCTTTCCTGAGGCCACCAGAGCGGGTTCCTGAGGTCCCCGTCGTAAGTCAAGAACACCTGCCGCAACTCGAGAAAATTCAGGAGGTTCTCCCCTCCAGGAGAGATGAGGCCCATTTCCGCTAAGGCGTCTGGAGGCTAATCACATCTAACCTCTGGAACTTCCAAAGGTTCCCTCAAACCCTTACTGGAACTCAAGAAGTTGCCCGGCATACCCGTCTCCACTCGAGAGGAAGCACGAGAGTCCCGCCCACATCCAGAGTAGCCACGTTTCCCCCTCATAGCTCGAGAGAAGGGATCCTTTCCCTGCGTGGATGGAATGAATCCCCGGCGTTCCCGTCGCATCTCAAGAGGAGGCGCTCTCCACAGGAAAGGCGAGAGGAACTCCAGGGTCATGCCAACATTCCCAGAGTCCCCCAGATGTCTCAGTCCATTCCAGAGAAACCTGTTTTCCCTGCACTGCCTCGACTTTCAAGCCGAGGATCCACTCACACCACGGTGGCACGTGGGACAGCCCTGTGGGTAAGCCTCGTGGGAAAGCCTCGTGGGAAAGCCTCGAGGAAAGACGCTGATCCCTTAATCCACGCGACGGGAAGCGTGACACTGCAGCTACAGGTCGGGAGGAAAGCGCACGTGAATGCCACCAGTCGAGACAAGGACTGACCCCGTGGGGAGTCTCCGGAAGTACCCAAGATCCATGTCAGCACTGGAGAGGAATCCTCAGGTTCTGGCACCAACTCCACACAAGGTCTTAGGCCCGCATCGACAGGAGAGGAAACCCGAGAGGCCCAGGAGCAACTCGGATGGGGACTGGCCTTTCCTCAGGCCACCAGAGAGGGTCAATGAGGTCCCCGTTGTAAATCGAGAGCACCTACCGCAACTCGAGAAAATACAGGAGGTTCTCCCCTCCAGGCAAGATGAGGCCCATTTCACCTGAGGTGTTTCGAGGCTAATCAACACCTAACCTCTGGAATTTTCAAAAGTTCCCTCAAACCCTTACTGCAACTCAAGAAGTTCCCCGGCATACCCCGTCTCCACTCGGAGAGGAAGCACAGAGAGTCCCGTCCACATCCAGAGAGCCCCCGTTTGCCCGCTCATAGCTCGAGAGAAAGGGATCCTTTCCCTGCGTGGTCGGGAACGAATTCCTGGCGTTCCCGTCGCGTCTCAAAAGAGGAGGCGCTCTCCACAGGAAAGGTGAGAGGAACTCCAGGGTCGTGCCTACCATTCCCAGAGTCCCCCAGATATCTCAGTCCATTCCAGGGAAACCTGTTTTCCCTGCACTGCCTCGACTTTCAAGCCGAGGATCGACTCACACCACGGTGGCACGTGGGACAGCCCTGTGGGAAAGCCTCCGGGAAAGCCTAGTGGGAAAGCCTCGAGGGAAAGCCCCTGATCCCTTGATCCACGTGAAGAGAAGCGTGACACTGCTGCTAGAGCTCGGGAGGAAAGCGCACGTGCATGCACCCACTCGAGACGAGGACTGACTCCCCTGGGGAGACTCCAGACGTACCCCAAGATCCATGTCAGCACTGGAGAGGAATCCTCAGGTTCTGGCACCAACTCCACACAAGATCTTAGACCCCAGCATCGACGGGAGAGGAACCCGAGAGGCCCCCGAGCAACACGCATGGGGACTGGCCTTTCCTGAGGCCAACAGAGCGGGTCCCTGAGGTCCTCGTCATAAGTCGAGAGCACTTGCCGAAACTCGAGAAAATCCAGGAGGTTCTCCCCTCCAGGCCAGATGAGGCCCATTTCCGCTGAGGCATCTCGAGGCTAATCACATCTAACCTCTGGAACTTTCAAAGGGTCCTTCACACCCTTGCTGCAACTCAAGAAGTTCCCCGACATACCCGTTTCCACTCAAAATGAAGCACGAGAGTACCGCCCACATCCAGAGGAGCCCCGTTTCCGCCTCCTAGCTCGAAGGAGTGATCCTTTCCCTGCGTGGTGGGAAAGAATTCCCCGCGTTCCCGTCGCATCTCAAGAGGAGGCGCTCTCCACAGGAAAGGCGAGAGGAACTCCAGGGTCGTGCCACCATTCCAGAGTCCCCCAGATGTCTCAGTCCATATTTTCCCTGCACTGCCTCGACTTTCAAGCCGAGGATCGACTCACACCACGGTGGCACGTGGGACAGCCCTGTGGGAAAGCCTCGTGGGAAAGCCTCGTGGGAAAGCCTATAGGGAAAGCCACAGATCCCTTGATCCACATAAAGGGATGCGTGACACTCCTGCTACAGCTCGGGAGGAAATCCTACCTGCATGCCCCCAATGGAGACGAGGACTGACGCCCCTGGGGAGACTTCAGAAGTACCCCAAGATCTATGTCTGCACTGGAGAGGAATCCTCAGGTTCACGCACTGACTCCACACAAGGTCTTAGGCCCCGGCATCGACGGGAGAGGAATCCGAGAGGCCCCGAGCAACTCGCATGGGACTGGCCTTTCCTGAGGCCACCAGAGCGGGTCCCTGAGGTCCCCGTCGTAAGTAAAGAACACCTGCCGCAACTCGAGAAAATCCAGGAGGTTCTCCCTCCAGGCGAGATGAGGCCGGTTTCCGCTGAGGCGTCACCAGGCTAATCACACCTAAGCTCTGGAACTTCCAAAGTGTCCTTCACACCCTTGCTGCAACTCAAGAAGTTCCCCGACATACCCGTCTCCACTCGAGAGGAAGCACGAGAGTCCGCCCACATCCAGAGGAGCCCCGTTTCCGCATCCTAGCTCGAGAGGAGGATCCTTTCACTGCGTGGTCGAAATGAATTCCCGCCGTTTCGGTCACATCTCAAGTGGAGGCGCTCTCCACAGGAAAGGTGAGAGGTACTCCAGGTCGTGCCACCATTCCAGTGTCCCCCAGATGTCTCAGTCCATTCCAGGGAAACCTGTTTTCCCTGCACTGCCTCGACTTTCAAGCCGAGGATCGACTCACACTACGGTGCCACGTGGGACAGCCCTGTGGTGAAGCCTCGAGGGAAAGCCACAGATCCTTAATCCACGTGAAGGGAAGCTGACACTGCTGCTACAGCTCGGGAGGAAAGCGCACGTTCATGCCCCCACTCGAGACAAGGACTGACTCCCCTGGGAAGACTCCAGAAGAACCCCTAGATCCAAGTCATCACTGGAGAGGATTCCTCAGCTTCCGGCACCGACTACACACAAGGTCTTAGGCCCCGGCATCGACGGGAGAGGAATCCCGAGAGGCCCGCGCGCAACTCGCCTGCGGACTGGCCTTTTCTGAGGCCGCCAGAGCGGGTCCCTGAGGTCCCCGACGTAAGTCGAGAGCACCTGCCGCAACTCGAGAAAATCCAGGAGGTTCTCCCCTCCAGGCGAGATGAGGCCCATTTCCGCTGAGCGTCTCGAGGCTAATCACACCTAACCTCTGAACTTCCGAAGGTCATTCACACCCTTGCTCAACTCAAGAAGTTCCCCGACATACCCGGCTCCAATTGAGAGGAAGCACGAGAGTTCCCCCCACATCCAAAGAGCCCCATTTCCGCCTCCAAGCTCGAGAGGAGGGATCCTTTCCCATCGTGGTCGGGAATGAATTCCCGCGTTCCCGTCGCAACTCAAGAAGAGGCACTCTCCACAGGAAAGGCGAGAGGAACTCCAGGGTCGTGCCACCATTCCCAGAGTCCCCCAGATGTCTCAGTCCATTCCAGGGAAACCTGTTTTCCCTGCACTGCCTCGACTTTCAAGCGAGGATCGACTCACACCACGGTGGCACGTGGGACAGCCTTGTGGGATAGTCTCGTGGGAGAGCCTCGTGAGAAAGCCTCGAGGAAAGCCACACATCCTTGATCCACGCAAAGGGAAGCGTGACACTGCTGCTACAGCTCGGGGGAAAGGGCACGTGCATGCCCCCACTCGAGACGAGGACTGACTCCCCTGGGGAGACTCCAGAAGTACCCCAAGATCCATGTCAGCACTGGAGAGGAATCCTCAGGATCCGACACCGACTCCAAACAGGGTTAGGCCCTGGCATCGACGGGAAAGGTTCCCGAGAGGCCCCACATCAACTCTCATGGGACGGGCCTTTCCTGAGGCCACCAGAGCGGGTCCCTGAGGTCCCCATCGTAAGTCGAGAGCACCTGCCGCAACTCGAGAACATCCAGGAGGTTCTCCCTCCAGGCGAGATGAGGCCCATTTCCGCTGAGGCGTCTCGAGGCTAATCACATCGAAATCTGCAACTTTCAAAGGTCCTTCACACCCTTGCTGCAACTCAAGAAGTTTCCCCGACATACCGGTCTCCACTCGAGAGGAAGCACGAGAGTCCCGCCTCATCCAGAGGAGCCCGTTTTCCGCCTCCTTGCTCGAGAGGAGGTATCCTTTCCCTGTGTGGTCGGGAAAGAATTCCCGGCATTCCCGTCGCATCTCAAAAAGGCGCTCTCCACAGGAAAGGCGAGAGGAACTCCAGGGTAGTTCCACCATTCCCGAGTCCCCAGGTATATCAGTCCATTCCAGGAAACCTGTTTTCCCTGCACTGCCTCGACTTTCAAGCGACGATCGACTCACACCCACGTTGGCACGTGGACTGCCCTGTGGGAAAGCCTCGT
>NW_017199950.1:0-7162 GCF_001704415.2 Capra hircus
AACTTCCAAAGGGTCCTTCACACCCTTGCTGGCAAATCAAGAAGTTCCCGACATACCCGTCTGCACTTAAGAGGAAGCACGATAGTTCGCCCACATCCAGAGGAGCCCCGTTTCCGCCTCATAGCTCGAGAGAGGGATCCTTTCCGCTTCGAGGTCGGAAAAATTCCCGGCGTTCTCGTCGCATCTCAAGAGGAGGCTCTCTCCACAGGAAAGGCGAGAGGAACTCCAGGGACATGCCACCATTCTCGAGTCCCCAGATGTCTCAGTCCATTCCAGGGAAACCTGTTTCCCCGCACTGACTCGACTTTCAAGCCGAGGATCGACTCAGCACCACTGTGGCAGTGGGACAGCCCTGTGGCAAAGCCTCGTGGGAAAAGCCTCGTGGGAAACCTCGAGGGAAAGCCACAGATACCTTGATCCACGAGATGGGAAGCGCGAACACTGCTGCTACCGCTCGGGATTAAAGCGGCACGTGCATGACCCCACTCGAGCCGAGAACTGACGCAAGCTTGGGAGACTCCAGAAGTACGCCAAGATCCATGTCAGCACTGGAGAGGAATCCTCAGGTTCCGGTCCGCGACTCCACACAAGGTCTTAGGCCCGGCATCGACGGGAGAGGAATCCTGAGAGGCCCCCTAGCACCTCGCATGGGGACTGGCCTTTCCTGAGGTCACCAGAGCGGGTCCTGATGTCTCCGTCGTAACTCGAGAGCACCTGACGCAACTCGAGAAAAATCCAGGAGGTTCTCCCCTGCAGGCGAGATGAGGCCCGTTTCCACTGAGGTGTCTCGAGGCTAATCACACGTGAACTCTGGAACTTCAAAAGAGTCTTTCACAGTCATGCTGCAACTCAAGAAGTTCCCCGACATACCCGTCTCCACTCAAGAGGAAACACGAGGGTCCCCGGCCACATCCAGAGGAGCTCCGTTTCCGGGCTCGTAGCTCGAGATGAGGGATCCTTTCCCTACATGGTCGGGAAAGAATTCCCGGCATTCCCATCGCATCTCAAGAGGAGGCGCTCTCCAAAGGAAGGGAGAAGGAACTGCAGGGTCGTGCCACCATTCAAGACTCCCCCAGATGTCTCAGTCCATTCCACAGGAACCTGTTTTCCCTGCACTGCCTCGGCTTTCACGCCGAGGATCGACTCACACCACCGAGACACGTGGGACAGCCCTGTGGGAGAGCCTCGAGGGAAAGACTCGAGGGAAAGTCACAGATCCCTTGGTCCACGCAAGCAGAAGCATGACACTGCTGCTACAGCATGGGAGGAAAGGGCACACTCATGGCCCCCACTCGAGACGAGGCCTGAATCCCCTGGGGAGACTCCAAGAGGTACCCCAAGATCCATGTCAGCACTGGAAAGGAATCCTCAGGTTCCGGCACCGACTGCACACAAGGTCTTTAGGCCCCGACATCGAAGGGAGAGGAATCCCGAGAGGCCCCCGAGAACTCGCATGGGGACTGGCCTTTCCTGAGGCCACCAGAGCGGGTCCCTGAGGTCCCCGTCGTAAGTCGAGAGCACCTGCTGCAACTCGAGAAAAATCCAGGAGGTTCTCCCCTCCAGGCCAGATGAGGCCCATTTCCGCTGAGGTGTTTCGAGGCTAATCACACCTAACCTCTGGAACTTCCAAAGGGTACTTCACACCCTTGCTGCAACTCAAGAAGTTCCCCGACATACCCGGCTCCACTTGAGAGGAAGCACGAGAGTCCTGGCCACATCCAGAGGAGCCCCGTTTCCGCCTCCTAGCTCGAGAGGAGGGATCCTTTCCCTGCGTGGTCGGGAAAGAATTCCCGGCGTTCCCGTCGCATCTCAAGAGCAGGCGCTCTCCACAGGAAAGGCGAGAGGAACTCCAGGGTCGTGCCACCATTCCCAGAGACAACCAGATGTCTCCATCCATTCCAGGGAAACCTGATTTCCCTGCACTGCCTCGACTTTCAAGCCGAGGATCGACTCACACCACGGTGGCACGTGGGACACCCTGTGGGAAAGCCTCGTTAAAGCCTCGTGGGAAAGCTCGTGGGAAAGCCTCGAGGGAAAGCCACAGATCCCTTGATCCACGCGAAGGGCAGCGTGACACTGCTGCTACAGCTCGGGAGGAAAGCGCACGTGCATGCCCCACTCGAGACGAGGACTGACTCCCTGGGGAGACTCCAGAAGTACCCCAAGATCCATGTCAGCACTGGAGAGGAATCCTCAGGTTCCGGCAGCGACTCCACACAAGGTCTTAGGCCCGCGGCATCGATGGGAGAGGAATCCCGAGAGGCCCCCGAGCAACTCGCATGGGGACTGGCCTTTCCTGAGGCCACCAGAGCGGGTCCCTGAGGTCCCCGTCGTAAGTCGAGAGCACCTGCCGCAACTCGAGAAAATCCAAGAGGTTCTCCCCTCCAGGCGAGACGAGGCCCATTTCCACTGTGGCGTCTCCAGGCTAATCACATCTAACATCTGGAACTTCCAAAGGGTCCTTTACAACCATGTTGCAACTCAAGCAGTTCCCCGACATACCTGTCTCGACTCGATAGGAAGCACGAGAGTCCCGTCCACATCCAGAGGAGCCCCGTTTCCGCCTCCTAGCTCGAGAGGAAGGATCCTTTCCCTGCATGGTCGGGAAGAATTCCCGGCGTTTCCGTCACTTCTCAAGAGGAGGCGCTCTCCACAGGAAAGGCGAGAGAAACTCCAGGGTCGGGCCACCATTCCCAGAGTCCCCCAGATGTCTCAGTCCATTCCAGGGAAACCAGCATTCCCTGCATTGCCTCGACTTTCAAGCCGAGGATCGACTCACATCACGGTGGCACGTGGACAGCCCTGTGGGAAAGCCTCATGGGAAAGCCTCGTGGGAAAGCCTCGAGGGAAAGCCCCTTATCTCTTGATCCATGCGAAGGCAAGCACGACACTGCTGCTTCAGCTCGGGAGGAAAGCGCACGTGCGTGCCCCCCACTCGAGACGAGGACTGACTCTCCTGAGGAGACTCCAGACGTACCCCAAGATCCATGTCAGCACTGGAAAGGAATGCTGAGATTCCAGCACCTACTCCACACAAGGTCTTAGGCCACGGCATTGACGGGAGAGGAATCCCAAGAGGCCCCCGAGCAACTCGCATGGCGACTGGCCTTTCCTGAGACCACAAGAGCGGGTTCCTGAGGTCCCCATCGTAAGTTGAGAGCACCTGCCGCAACTCGAGAAAATCCAGGAGGTTCCCCCTCCAGGCGAGATGAGGCCCATTTCCGCTGAGGCGTCTCGAGGCTAATCACACCTAACTTCTGGAACTTCCAAAGGGTCCTTCACACTCTTGCTGCAACTCAAGAAGTTCCGTGACATGCCCGTCTCCACTCGAGAGGAACCACGAGAGTCCCGCCCTCATCCAGAGGAGCCCCGTTTCCGCCTCCTAGCTCGAGAGGAGGGATCCTTTCCCTGCATGGTCGGGAAAGAATTCCCAGCGTTTCCGTCGCATCTCAAGAGGAGGCGCTCTCCACAGGAAAGGCGAGAGGAACTCCAGGGTCGTGCCACCATTCCAGAGTCCCCCAGATGTCTCAGTCCATTCCAGGGAAACCTGTTTTCCCTGCACTGCCTCGACTTTCAAGCCGAGGATTGACTCACACCATGGTGGCACGTGGGACAGCCCTGTGGGAAAGCCTCTGGGCAAGCCTTGAGGGAAAGGCACAGATGCCTTGATCCACGCGAAGGGAAGCGTGACACTGCTGCTACAACTCGAGAGGAAATCGCACGTGCATGCCCCAATACGAGACGAGGACTGACTCCCCTGGGGAGACTCCAGAAATACCCTAAGATCCATGTCAGCACCGGAGAGGAAACCTCAGGTTCCGGCACCGACTCCACCACACAAGGTCTTAGGCCCCGGCATCGACAGGAGAGGAATCCCGAGATGCCGTCGACCAATTCGCTGGGACTGGCCTTGCCTGAGGCCACCAGAGCGGGTCCCTGAGGTCACCATCATAAGTCGAGAGCACCTGCCGCAACTCGAGAAAATCCAGGAGGTTCTCCCCTCCAGGAGAGATTAGGCCCATTTCGCAGCAGCGTCTCGAGGCTAATCACACCTAACCTCTGGAACTTCCAAAAGGGTCCTTCACACCCTTGCTGCAATTCAAGAAGTTCCTCGACATACCCGTCTCCACTCGAGAGGAAGCACGAGAGTCCCACCCACATCCAGAGGAGCCCAGTTTCCACCTCCTAGCTCGAAAGGAGGGATCCTTTCCCTGCGTGGTCGGGAAAGAATTCCCTGCGTTCCCGTCGCATCTCAAAAAGAGGAGCTCTCCACAGGAAAGGCGAGAGGAACTCCAGGGTCCGGCCACCATTCCCAGAGTCCCCCAGATGTCTCAGTCCATTCCAGGGAAAACCTGTTTTCCCTGCACTGCCTCGACTTTCAAGCCGAGGATCGACTCACACCATGGTGGCACGTGGGAGAGGCCTGTGGAAGGATTCATTGGAAAGCCTCGTGGGAAAGCCTCGAGGGAAAGCCACAGATCCCTTGTTCCACGCGAAGGGAAGCGTGACAATGCTGCTAGAGCTCGGGAGGAAAGCGCACGTGCATACCCAAACTCGAGACCAGGACTGACTCCCCTGGGGAGACTCCAGAAGTACCCCAAGATCCATGTCAGCACTGGAGAGGAATCCTCAGGTTCCAGCACCGACTCCACACAAGGTCTTAGGCCCCGGCATCGTCGGGAGAGGAATCCGAGAGGCCCCCGAGCAACTCGCATGGGGACTGGCCTTTCCTAAGGCCAACAAGAGCGGGTCCCTATTGTGCCCTTTGTAAGTTGAGAGCACCTGCCGCAACTCGAGAAAATCCAGGAGGTTTCTCACCTCCAGGCGTGATGAGGCCCATTTCCGCTGAGGCGTCTCGAGGCTAATCACACATAACCTCTGAAACTTCCAAAGGGTCCTTCACACCCCTGCTGCAACTTAAGAAGTTCCCAGATAAACCCATCTCCACTCGAGAGGAAGCACGAGAGTCCCGCCCACATCCAGAGGAGCCCCGTTTCCGCCTCCTAGCTCGAGAGCAGGGATCCGTTCCCTGCGTGGTCGGGAAAGAATTCCCGGCGTTCCCGTCGCATCTCAAAAAGAGGCGCTCTCCACAGGAAAGGCGATAGGAACTCCAGGGTGGTGCCACCATTCCCAGAGTGCCCCAGATATCTCAGTCCATTCCAGGGAAACCTGTTTTCCCTGCACTGCCTCAACTTTCAAGCCGAGGATCGACTCACACCACGGTGACACGTGGGACAGCCCTGTGGGAAAGCCTCGTGTGAAAGCCTCATGGGAAAGCCCCGAGGGAAAGCCACTGATCCCTTGATCCTCGGGAAGGGAAGCGTGACACTGCTGCTGCAATTCGGGAGGAAAGCACACGTGCATGCCCCTACTTGAGACGAGGACTGACTCCCCTGGGGGAGACTCCGGAGGTACCCCAAGATCCATGTCAGCACTGGAGAGTAATCCTCACGTTCCGGCTCCGACTCCACACAAGGTCTTAAGCCCCGGCATGAACGGCAGAGAAATCCGAGAGGCCCCCGAGCAACTCGCATGGGGACTGGCCTTTCCTGAGGCCACCAGAGCGGGTCCCTGAGGTCTCCGTCGTAAGACGAGAGGACCTGCCGCAACTAGAAACAATCCAGGAGGTTGTCCCCTCCAGGCGAGATGAGGCCCATTTCCGCTGAGGCGTCTCGAGGCTAATCACACCTAACCTCTGGAACTTCAAAGGGTCCTTCACACCCTTGCTGCAACTCAAGAAGTTCCCCGACATTCCCGTCTCTACTCCAGAGTAAGCACGAGAGCCCGCCCACATCCAGAGGAGCCCCGTTTCCGCCTCCTAGCTCGAGAGGAGGGATCCTTTCCCTGCGTGGTCGGGAAAGAATTCCGGCATTCCCGTCGCATCTCAAGAGGAGGCGCTCTCCACTGGAAGGCGAGAGGAACTCCCGGGTCTTGCCACCATTCCGAGAGTCTCGCAGATGTCTAAGTCCATTCCAGGGAAATCTGTTTTCCCTCGATTGCCGCGACTTTCAAGCCGAGGATCGACTCACACCACGGTGGCACGTGGGACAGCCCTGTGAGAAAGCCTCGTGGGAAAGCCTCCAGGGAAAGCCACAGATCCCTTGATCCACACGACGGGAAGCGTGACCCTGCTGCTACAGCTCGGGAGGAAAGCACACGTGCGTGCCCTCACTTGAGAGGAGGATTGATCTCCAGGGGAGACTCCAGAAGAACCCCAATATCCATGTCAGCACTGCAGAGGAAACCTCAGGTTCCGGCCCCGACCACACAAGTTGTTCGGCCCGGGCATCAACAGGAGAGTTATCAAGAGAAGCCCCCAGCATCTGGCATGGGGACTGGCCTTAGATGAAGCCACCAAGAGCGGGTCCCTGACGTCCCCGTCGTAAGTCGGGAGCACCTGCCGCAACTCGAGAAATCCAGGAGGTTCTCCCCTCCAGGCGAGATGAGGCCCATTTCCAATGAGGTGTCTCGAGGCTAATTACATCTAATCTCTGGAACTTCCAAAGGGTCCTTCACACCCTTGCTGCAACTCAAGAAAGTTCCCCGACATTCCCATCTCCACTCGAGAGGAAACACGAGGGTCCTGCCCACATCCAGAGTAGCCCCGTTTCATCCTCCTAGCTAGAGATGAGGGATCCTTTCCCTGCTTGGTCGGGAAAGAACTTCCGGCATTCCCGTCGCATCTCAGGTGGAGGCGCTCTCCACAGGAAGGGAGAGAGGAACTCCATGGTCGTGACACCATTTCAAGCGTCCCCAGATGTCTCAGTCCATTCCAGAGGATCTTGTTTTACAGAGTGCCTAAACTTTCATGCCGAGGATCGCCTCACACCACGGTGGCACGGGGGACAGCCCTGTGGGAAAGCTCGTGGGAAAGCCTCTAGGAAAGCCTAGAGGAAAAGCCACAGATCCATTGATCCACGCGACGGGAAGCATGACACTGCTGCTACAGCTCGGGAGGAAGGGGGCATGCGCATGCCCCCACTCGAGACGAGGACTGATTCCCTTGGGAGACTTCAGAAGTATCCCAAAAACATGTCAGCACTGGAGAGGAATACTCAGGTTCTGGCCCCCCACTCCACACAAGAGGTCTTGGGCCCCGGCATCTACCGGTGAGGAATCCCGAGAGGCCTCTAGCAACTCACATGGGAACTGGTCTTTCCTA
>NW_017199951.1:0-19472 GCF_001704415.2 Capra hircus
ACAAAAGAGAGAATGAAAATGAAAAACAATGGATTATGTTTCAATTTGGCTTAGATAGTGAATCTTAATAAAACTGAAATGTATAAATGTTTTTCTATTCTTAAATCACACTTCAATGCTTACTTCTGTAATGTGTATTTTTAAAACTTTCCAGATTTTACAAAATCGTATTTGGGTAGACTTTAGAGTAGGAATGACATCTATTAAGATAATATCTTTATCCTTGAAATCTCCCAACTGTCTTAATACCAGTACCACTTTGCCAATGGACTGTAATTTGTTAGTGAATGTTGTTATTATTATTGTGTCTGCTCATTGCATGCTTTCTAAAATAATTCAAAGTGGGTGCATCTACACAATCAAATAAATAATATATTTACTCTACACACCTTTGACCAAAGCATAATAAAGTACAAAATGCACCTTCAAAACCCAGAGGACTTAAAGGAAATACAATGTTGGATTAGATGAACTGCTAAGTGCTTAATCTTAATTGACATTACAATTTAATTCATATGAATGTAAAACTAAGTGTCTAAATGGATGGTGAACAAGAACATTAGAGTATTTTTAATATTTAGACAACAAAGATTTTTCTGTACATTATTTTGAATGTTATTTTGGAGAAATCATGGCAATTCCTCAAATAAATTAACTAATTAATTAATCTATATCAATATCTGAAGGGAACAATCTTGTCTTATAAGTTATATGCATATTCAATACATGATTGCAAGATGAAATCCAATCAAAGAAATGTATTACCAGATTCTAAACTTGATTTGAATTAAAACAGGAAAAAGGTATATTTTAAGATGGAAAGAAATTTGTAACTATTTTTTAATTTAATCATTTAACATTTCCCATTATAGACATTTTCCATGACAGCCGGAACCTTATTATTCTTGTTTAGTGATGTTTTATCAAATGCCTAGCACATAATATGTGTTTAATAAACACCTTGAATAAGTGGAGGGTTGTATGCTCCAACAGTAACAGAGTACAATGGTCTCACCATTTTCTTACTAGTACTAACTATTATTATTTAATGCCAGTTAATTTAACAGGTGGGAGATTAACCTAATCATAGTTTTAACTGGAGTACTGGTGAAGTTTCAACAACTTTCTGTATTTTTACGTATAAACATATTCCTCGTGTCAAAATTGTTCATATTGTTGGGACCTAACAAATGCCATGATAGGCTTCAGGGACTAAAGTAGGACTCACAGGAAAGGCTGAGTCATTGCCCAGTGAGGTCATCCCTGCGGATGCCAGGAGTTGTCAGTTTATCAGGACGTAAAAGACATCCCCCTGCAGCCAATAGCCAACTAGTAAATACCAGGAAACCCCTGCAGCCAATAAAGATTAACCAATTAGTAAATACTAGGAAACTCCTGCAGCCAATCAGCCCTTGCCAACTCTCTATTCTAAAACCTATAAATACTGCTATAAATCTGGGCTCAGGGCTCCTTGCTCCACTCCACTGTGTTGGATGTGGTGGGAGCCCTAGCTCGAGCTAGAAATAAAACCCCTTCATGCTTTTGCATTGCTGTAGACCTCTTATTCTCTCAGTTTTGGGGACTCAGACTCTGGGCATAACATTCGGGGGCTCGTCCGGGATCCCTTTAACTGGGAAGAAATAACACTCTCCCGGTAGAAGGGGTTTCCTCACTAGGAGGAGAGATATCTGAATACCGGTGTTAGGTCTGGTTAAGACCAGTGTAAGGCCGAGGCTCGGCATCGTGCTGGGGAGGCGGCTGGCTCTGTTCTCTGGTTAAGACCAGCATAAGGCCAAGGCCTGGCATCTTGCTGGGGAGGCGGCTGGCTCTGTGGACGCCTTGTTGGTAAGATTATCTCGAGGGAAAGAAAGTTTCAGGGGGGCCCAGGAAGACATAGGGCTGTGTTCTCAAGCCAATGTGTATTGTTATCTTTATCTTTTGTTGTGTCTGTGTGAGTGCCGGCATTGTCTCTGCTCTTTGTGTGTTCATCTTGTCTCCTGTGTTCTTCTCTGTAATCATAGGGCAAGCGACTTCTACTCCTTTGTCCCTTATGCTGATGTTAGTACTTAGATCTGAAGTTCTGTGTCTCTATAGGAGGTTTTCTGAGAGACTGTATTTTTGTATTTAAAGGCTTCCCTGGTGGACCCGAGGTTAAAGCGTCTGCCTGCAATATGGGAGACTAGGGTTTGATCCCTGGGTCGAGAAGATCCCCTGGAAAAGGAAATTTTGCTTTGTCTGGCAACCATGTGGTTTAGACCTGCTGCTATTTTGTTAGAACTTGATTTTCTTTCCCTGTGCCTTGAGACCAGGGCTCTCAGGAACACTTATCTGACACTGAGGAAAAAGGAAAAAAAAAGACTTGAAGCTAGATCTTGCACTGTGTCTGTCTAAATATGTCTTGGTAATATTTTTGTATATGAGCTCTATTTATTTGGCTTAAAAAAGGTAAGCGCTTACAAATCAAGTAATTCTAAATTAAACAATAAATTCCAGGTTCATGCAAACTGGGAAATAGTCAATGTTAAATATCTGATATTAATGTTTGTTTGTTGACCTATCTAATATAGACATGTCTTAGAATAATGAACGTTAAGTAGAATATTTTCGTTGTACCTAGGATTAATATGTTAAATATTATATCTGATACAAGTTTGTCAACAAGGAAATTACCTCAAGTGAAGAAACTTCTAAAAAATGTAAATGAGATATGAGCTTTTATATCTCTAGCTAACTTTGGGGTGCTTCAGAGGGCCCCTGAAACATCCCAAAGAGAGATATTAAACTGCATTTATTTGATTCGTTAAATTACATGAAAAAGATGAGTAATAAATCCACTCAGGTTATAATGTATGGTAAAATTACTAATACAGATACCCTAAAAATTATATGGAGTTTTTAACATTCTGATATGTCCTGGTATTTTAATGGAAAACCTGATGACTTCACAAAAGTTAGCAAAAGGACTGAATGAACCAGTGAATATGCTTATAACTTTTATGGTTTCTATCTGAAAAATTATGGGGTTGAATCTTATGTTTTCAGGGAGTAGGGAAAATCTTCCTCTCAAACTAATTATGACAACACTTTGGTAAAATTACTCATCTCTTAGATAGTCCTTTGATGTTATGTGATGTCAATGTAAAAATGTAATTGAATTCTTGAAGAACACCCTAAGTTTGTTTCTGAAGCTTATCTCAGTAATCTATCTTTGGATGAAGATCAGAAGCCTCATGACCTGCAACCAGGACTGGAAAAAGACATAATTTAAGGGGCTGTCTCCAACATGGATGGAAGGACTTTTTTATCAGGAGAAACTACACTACACCAGGAGGAGAAGACGACGACATCAGAGGTAGACAGCTTCCCCGGGATGCTGGACCTGATTCGTATGATCATTTATGTTTTCTTGACTTTTTAGGCCTTTGCATATAAGTCAAATGCTTTTCTATCATAGGCCTGATCCTATGCAAGTTTTAAAAATCAATCCAACTGTTGGGTTTGTAGCCAATTACCTGTGTCTATTTCTGGGTTACCTTGGTAAATTTCTCTACTACCAGACTGTAACTGGTTGGCCCTGAGAAAATTTACTCAAAAAAAAATTAAATCATACTAAAGATAATCAGTCTAGTAACACTAGAAAGCTGGGCTATATGCCTTATAGATGGTGCCAATATATAATTTCCCTGGAAGATAAAGATTCTACAGGACAGACTAAGTCAGATGCCCTGAAGATATACTGGGCTACATCTAATGGAAGTTCTTAACATAAGTCTTACTTGTGACTTTACTAATACTGCTGGCTATGTTATTTGTATTTCCCCTGTCTTACAAAATTGCTGTTTCTTACACTGTCAAATGTGTGTATGAGGCCTCTAATAGAATAATATATAGTCCCATATGAGATTGATGATGGTAACAGTGTAACTCTAGATATGGCAAGAAGCAACAAGGGGAATATTTTCCTGGAACAAGAAGCTAATAAGACAGGTGGTCCAGAGAATTTTGGATACTGTTTTATGGCCTAATCTGGTAACAGCACATTGAGTGGCCTGTCAACAAAATCTTTGCCAAACCTGAGAATGGACATTCTCAGCACCATGGGATAAAATGGTCATGAAGTGCTCCACCTCATAATCATGGTCAAGTTTATGAGCAAAAAGGGGCTCTGACAACTGAAGACTGACACTCGCCATCTGCATCTACAAAGATTAAATCATGGTCGCTGCAACTGCTGACTTTCAAGGCCCCTAAAAGGAGTTCAGGGTGGAAATCAGGAATGAGGCACTCTGTGCTCTGGGAAAACTGGCAGAACAGGCCGTCAGATAGTTAGATCTTTTCAGGAGAAAATTTTATGAGTCCCAATTCTTGCATCTTCTCATATCTAGAGAAACACTGACATCATTAATGGTGAAATCTGCTTTGGCTATTAAGAAATAGTTTACAAAAGTCAAAATAGAGTAGCTACAGTTCAGATATCCTGAAAAATAACTAAGTGATGCTATGGGTGTACTTTCAGATTAGAGCATGTATTGCTCTAAGCTGGGGTAGTCCTATGCCCCATTTTGACAGGAAGTTATCATAGTCATTGTTGCCTAGTTCCCTAAAATTAAAACTGAGCGGGACTCTGTGGGGCTCTGGAGTACAGATCTGCTCTGTGTTCTCCATTTCTTATCTGTAGGATATAGACTTTGTTCAGCCTCCTTGGCCTTCGCTGAATTCCAAAGCATGGATTCAAACAATTGCTAATCAGGGAAGGGAGGGGATACAAAAACAAAAACAATCAAAGGTTGGTACAGCCTCCAGACAGAGTCCTGGTTCCTACTCAAAAAAAAAAAAAATGCATAACAATGTCTTTGAGCCCCCACCCAGGTGGAAGATGGTAACTTCAGACTGAACACAAGATTCTTGGAGCATTGCTCTGTTGCCTCACCAATCAGAAGGGGTCACAAACCCTGTAACCCTCACCCCAAATGTTGCCTTCTGTTTCCGGGGACCAGAGATGACCATCTGGTAGGTCTCTTGTTTGGCCCTTGTCTATTTCATCTCTGAGAGGGGCCAACTAAATTGCTGCAACTACAAGAGTAAAAGCTGGTTTCAGATGTGGAAAACCCCAACTTAGATCAGGTAGAGAGACTTCTGCTCTGCTAGGCAGGCCTGCACCCATGCACAACAGGAAGAAGTTACAGAAGAAAGAGACCTCCACCCCAATTCCCAAAAAGTATTTGAGTATGAAGTCTCTCAGGGGGCCTATGTGCTGTGTTAGGGAAGAACATTGTTTTTATGTGAATCACTCAGGGATAATCAGGGAGTCCCTGGCCAAGCTCACTCTTGGCCCCTGTATCCTAAATAGACTTATCACGTTTGTTAAGGAGCACATCAATACAGTCCAGGTACTAGTATTTAGGCAGCAATATCAGGCCCTGCCCCAAAATGCTGAGGAAGATTCCTCAGTATAACAAAAGACAGGGGGGAATGTTGGGACTTAACAAATGCCATGATAGCTTCAGGGACTAAGGTAGGACTCACAGGAAAGGCTGAGTCATTGCCCAGTGAGGTCATCCCTGCGGATGCCAGGACTTGTCTAATCAGCATACTTCCCGTAACCTGGTTTGAGTTCCCCCTGCAGCCAATAGCCAATTAGTAAATACCAGGAAACCCCTGCAGCCAATAAAGATTAGCCAATTAGTAAATACTAGGAAACTCCTGCAGCCAATCAGCCCTTGCCAACTCTCTATTCTAAAACCTATAAATACTGCTATAAATCTGGGCTCAGGGCTCCTTGCTCCACTCCACTGCGTTGGATGTGGTGGGAGCCCTAGCTCAAGCTAGAAATAAAACCCCTTCATGCTTTTGCATTGCTGTGGATCTGTTGAGGCTGTATTTTATTTTTATTTTTAATTAGATTGATTCTTGTCTGTATTAAACAAATTAGCCACCTATTCTTTGAGCAGTCTGCTGTAGTAATTGAGGTATCTCTCTCACTGAAAGTGTTTTTAGTAATCACAAAATTAATACTTTTTACCCGGGACAGATGTCTAACAAGTCTGAGTTTAGGAAGAGGAATACATGAAGGTTAGGTAGATATCAAGCTTCTTTTCTCCCATGCATTCTTAGACAGGACAAATAATTTACTCTTATATTCTGTGAATTAGTTTTAAGGGCCAACGAAAATACATAAAGGTGCAATGTAAAACCTATTCTGCAAAGGTGAAAGTTTCTACTAGAATATTTTGATCTATAAGTAAATTGAAAGCATTATTTTTTGTTAGATAAAAACACCTTGAGAAAGATGAAATAAAAATAAGGGGAAAATGCATTTTAATTACTTGGATTCTGCTAGATATAATGAGAGCTTCACTTGGGAAAGTCAGCCAATATTTTACAGAATGTAGAAATGCAATGAAATTTACACTGCCATAGATATGATTTAAAACTGCTGAGAGCCTTAATATGAAACCAAAGTAGATGCTATTTGGAAAATGGGCTATTTCAGGAAGATCTTTCTGGCACAATTAGGAGCCATTATTTCGTATTCCTTCAGGTTTGATTTAATTAGTAAAGTGAAATTCACATTGTGTTAACACATGCAAAAAGGTGGGGAACTTAGGAGAGTAAGAAGTAAACACAATCCATCTGGGCATAGCCATATTTTTGAAATAATTTCATCCATAGTAGTATGTGCTAAGTCGCTTTAGTTTTATCCAACTCTTTGTGACCCAGTGGGGCTTCCCTGGTGGCTCAGAGGTTAAAGTGTCTGCCTGGAATGTGGGAGACCCGGATTCGATCCCTGGGTCGGGAAGATCCCCTGGAGAAGGAAATGGCAACCCACTCCAGTACTCTTGCCTGGAGAATCCACGGAGGGAGGAGCCTGGTAGGCTACAGTCCATGGGGTCACAAAGAGTCGGACAAGACTGAGAGACTTCACTTTCACTTGTGACCATATGGACTGTAGCTGGCAGGCTCCTCTGTTAATGGGATTCTCCAGGCAGGAATACTGGAGTGGGTTGCCATGCCCTTCTCCAGGGATCTTCCTGCCCCAAGAACTGAACATGTGTCTCCTATGTCTCCTGCTTTGGCAGGCAGGTTCTTTAACACTAGCACCACCTGGGAAGCCCTATCCATAATCATAGTTCCTAATCCTAACTGTATTTATCTTAACTGCATCTTCAAAAACTCTTTAGAAAGAATTTCGTCTAAATAGATCCAATTTTATGAATCCCTCTATTTTTTATCCTTAGGGAAAATAAAGTATATATTTTCAATAAACATTTCCAAATAGAAGAGGGAGGGCAAACCCTATAAAAGTTAGTATCTTCCATTTTTCATTAGTTTCCATATGTATGTTTAAAATCTAGTGAGAAACTGGTGAGCAGTGTGACACATTAATGTAGTGATAAATGATGCTTATGGTATCAAAATTCCTCCTAAAATAAAGTTCTGGAGAAGGAAATGGCAACCCACTTCAGTATTCTTGTCTGGAAAATCCCATGGACAGAGGAGCCTGGCAGGCTACAGTCCATGAGGTCTCAGAGTCAGACACGACTTAGTGACTATAGAACAAATGGCAGTTTAGCACCGTTTTGTAGAAGGAAAAGCAAGGAAAGGAAGAAGAAATATATCTGCAGTTTGGGAGTGAGAGAGGAAGGGGCAAATAAAAATGAGCTGGAATTTTAAGACTGACACACATGTGAAACAATGTGCTCTGGACTAGTCAGTGCGGTGCAGTTCAGTCACTGACTAAGCTCTATTTTTCTGACTTTCTGAGTGGCCAGGGCCAATCTTCATTATTCATTGTGCTCGATTCACTTATTCAAGAATTATTACATATCAATCAGTAAGTGTGGGCCTTTATTTTGTCAAGTGGTACAGGAAGAAAAGACTAGATGCATATTTGTATTCAAAGTTTTTAATTCTTTGACCCAAAGCAATTTACTTAATCCTTCAAATATCTTTACTCATGTGTGAAGTAAGGAAAAATGTATCTTTCTTATAGGAGTGGTCAAAAGATTTAATGAGATAATGCACATTAAACATTTAGCACAATACCATGCATATGGTAATAAAAAAGTAATAGTAGACTTTGGATGATGATGATGATGTTATGTGTTTAGGGATTGAAAATAAATAATTTACTGAACTTTCTCCCTGTCTGTAATTTGTCTATCCATTCCCTTTACTCTGTCTATTGAAAACAGGATGTTTAAATTATTGATTAAACTAATTTATCAGTTTCCTTTTCGTGGATCATGCTTTCAGTGTTATATTATTATTTAAGTATTATTCAGTGTTAAGTATTATTTGCTTAAGCCAAAATCACAAATATTTTCTCCAATTTTTTTCCTACAAGTTCTGAAATTTTAGGTATTATATTAGATCTGTGATTCATTCTCAGTTATTTATTTTATATGGTACAAAGTTTTTATTGAAGCTTATTTTTAAGCATATGAATATCCAATTATTCTACCTATGTGTTGAAAATAATTTTTACCGCTTGATTGCCTTTGCACCTTTGTTGACACTTAGTCATTCATATGTAGGGCAATTTATGTACTCTCTACACTATGTCTCATTAATCAGTTTGTCTATCTTATGCCAATAACACTGTCTTGATTAAGGAAATTTAAAACAAATCCTGAAATCAGGTAGTGTTAGTTTTCCATCTTACTAGTTTTGGTTATTCTTGCTTATTTTTCATTTACATACACATTTTAGAATCAGTTTTCACCAATTTCCAAAACTAGACTTTTTTTTTAGAGTAGTTTTAAGTTCACAGTAAAATTCTCTATATATTCCCTGCCTCTGCACAT
Source organism: Capra hircus (assembly GCF_001704415.2). Taxonomy (NCBI): domain Eukaryota; kingdom Metazoa; phylum Chordata; class Mammalia; order Artiodactyla; family Bovidae; genus Capra; species Capra hircus. Next base: position 8,808 of record NW_017199951.1, read on the forward strand.
TGACCAGCTCTCCCATTCCAGCACGCTCCATGAGACAATAGTCACCATAGATGAACTTCAACTGATATATTGTTATCACCCAGAGTCTACATATAGTTTACATCAGGATTAATTCTTGGTGGTATACATTCTATGTGTTTTGACAAGTGCATAATGACAGGTCTACACCATTGTAGTATCACACAGAATGATTTTACTGCCTTAAAGTCCTCTGTGCTTTATCTATTTCTCCTTCTTTCCCCATGACCTTAATCCCTGGCAACCACTGATCATTTTCAGGTCACCGTGTTTTTGCCTTTTCTACAATAACATATAGTTGGAATTATGCAATATATAGTCTTTTTAGATTAATTTTTTTCATTAAAAATATGCTTTTAAGTTTCCTCTATTTCTTTCTATGGCTTGTCAGTTCATTTCTTTTTAGTGGTGGATAATACACCATTTTCTTGATGGAATATTTAACCGTTCACTTATGGAACGACAGCATATTTGCTTCCAAGTTTGGCAGTTACAAATAGAATTTCTACAAGCATCTGTGTGTAAGTTTTCATATGGACATAACTTTTCAAATCATTTGAGTAAATATGGGGTGAGGGTATATTTAGTTTTGTAAGAAACCACCAAATTGTCTTCCTTAAGTACCTGTAAGTGTGCATTCCCACTAGCAACAAATGAGAGTTCCTGTTGCTGCACAAACTTGCTAACACTTTGTATTGTCAGTGTTCTTCATTTTGACATTTCTAATAGGTGTAAGATTGTATCTCATTCTTGTAATCTGCATTTCCATGATGATATTATAGATGATGTGGGACCACTTTTTATATGTTTATTTGACATCTGTAGGTGGCAGTAGTGATAAAGCGCCAATGCAGGAGATGTGAGTTCCATCTCTGGGTTGGGAAGCTCCCCTGGAGAAGGAAATGGCACCCTAATCCAGTATTCTTGCCTGGGAAATCCCATGGACAGAGGAGCCTGATAGGCTACAATCCATGAGGTCACAAAAAGCTGGACACGACTGAATATCTCAACATATCTTCTTTGCCAAGGTATCTGTTAAGAACTTTGGCCTAATCATTCATCAGGTTGTTTTCCCACCGTTGAGTTTTAAGCACTTTTTGTACATTTTGGTCAACTGTCCCATTTATTTAGGTCTTTAAAAAATGTTACTCATTGATATTTCATAGTTTTCAGTGTACAGGCTGTGCACAACTTATTTTTGATGTACAAATATGAAATATGTTGAGGTTAAGTCTGATAAAAAATATACAATACCTATACACTGAAAATGGCAAAACACTGCTGAGAAAATTTAAAGAAGACATAAGCAGCATTTTTACGTGTCTTGGTTTAGAAAAGTCAATAAGCATATTTTTATACTATTGGGAATTATTTTTATTTTTCTCTCTAATCATTCATTGCAAGTATAGACATACAGTATATTTCTGTATGTTTCTCTTATGTTTTTATTATTTCTAGGACCTTTTTGTAGTTTTCATCAAACTTTGTACCTAGCAAATAATGAAAAATTTCTGAAATAAACAGCTCTATCAATGGATTTATTGACTAATAAAGGATCACATTATTTTGGAATTAGTAAAAACTTGTCATGATTAACGAAAGCATTGAAATCACTAGTTTTGACAAGGACAAGATGGCTTTACTATTTAAAACATGACATGCAGAAATCTGCCTGCTAATGCAGGGTACACAGGTTAGATCCCTAGTCCAGGAAAATCCCACCTGCTGTGGGGCTACCAAGACTGTGCACCACAACTACTGCAGCCTGTATACCCTAAAGCCTGTACTCTACAATAAGAGAAGCCACTTCAATGAGAAGTCTGCGTACCACAACTAGAGAGTAGCCACAGGCAGAAGTAAATAATAAATACTTCTTTAAAAATGATATGCTAATATGTCCAGAAATTCTACTTAAATGCATGTTACTAAAAAACAACTAAGAGTGATATCTTAGAAAATAGATGTATACAAAAACCTCTCAAGAGGACTCTGTTTACAGAGGCAATTTTTCAACCACTATAATATTGGCCTTGAAAAGATGATTTCTCTAGGGAGGAATGACATGTCTGTTGGTGTTCAACTTGATAGTATTTTAAAATCTTCTAGTAATGAGTAATTATTAAATTAATTATAGTAACTCTCTAGAGTTGCTCAAAAACCACTATCATTAAAATTAGTATTAGTACTTCAGAGACTGGCATAGTTTAGAAGGAGCTATCATGTATATAATCACTTCTTACTATCACAAAATTAAAGTTGTTAAATTAATTATTAGTTGTTAAAGGTATTCCTTTATACAGAGGGTAAAACTTTTGTTTACATTATTTTGTCTAATATTTGTATTGTCTAATGTAATATTGTCTAATATTATATATTATATGAGCCATAGTCAGTACCAAGATCCAGGTATGTTAAGAAAATACTTTTTGATCACGATACCAATGATAATTTCCTTAAAACAAGTAAGAAACAAATAAAAAATGAATGTGAACAATATCTTTCACTAAAGCACACCTTCCAAATAACACACATTTTAATAAACTAATGTTTTTATTTGGTAACACCCAAACAGCCCAATGTAAACCTCAAAGGAAAATGTTTATTTTACTGGCAAAGAATTAATAAAAGCACAGTTTGTTCCAGTATTTTATGTGAAGTAAATAGCTATGTCTAGCTAAGATGGCCCACAATTCCAAAACAGAAACAGAATTGTTTTCATGGGATATCTGCCATGGGCACCCTTCTTGACTATTTGTTTTTTGTTTTTTGTACTACGCTACTCCAAGTGTTTTCAGTTAAGCATTATTGGCAAAATTTGTTGTTTTAATTTCTCCCTCCTTTGGATACTATAAGATACCAGAACCTGAAGCCTTGGCCCTCCCCTGTCTACAAGTAAATCCTTATCAAGTCAACTTGGCTTCCCTTTTAGGCTTTGGATATTATGTGGCCAATCCTAAGACCAGAAAAATTTTCAGCCCTATCCCTTCTTACCTGGACACCCAAATAAACATATCTTCCTTTTTAAAAATCAGTAACTGATGAGATATATTTAGTGTCAATCATGTTAAACCAAATTTTCCTGGAACTTTCTATGTCCTAGTTTACAAATATGATTTTTCTTCATTTCAATACAACATTTAAATATAGCAGATTAAATTTTTGTTCCATGCACTGGGGATTTCAATTCATCTTTCCTTGAATGATTGTGCCTGTCTTCTATATTAAATATTTTGTGAATTATGTGATCTCTTTATCTTTTCTTATCTTTGATTTTCAGTTAACTAAAATTTGTTCCTCAATCAGTAAATAAAAAGTCAGTGGAGTTTATTGCCTCTTTTTAGTTTATTTTCTTTTTTTTTGTTCTGGTTCTATATTAATGGTATTTTTGTCTTCATCTTGTTTCCTCAGTTTTTCAATTTACATTTTAATCTTATTCTGTTGTTTGAATGTTTGAATCTCAGCTCTCACTTCCTCACAAAATCCACTATCTCATTAAGTAATTCTATATTATGAAGTTAGCACTGGGGAATTTTCTTCTGTTTGTTGAGTTACATATTATTTTATGCTAGATATTTGCATCTAATTTTTAGATATCCTTTCCCTTTTCTTTAATATATTTGCTGTCACCTTATACCTTTCCCTCTTTTGAGCCATATGGTTTTCTTTTATTCATGGAGAGTTCAATTCAGGTTATATACTGGCTTTGATCTATGGATGGCTTTTTCTTCTTGGACTTTCCACATAATTTGAGATTTGCTTTTGTTCACTTCTTATTTACAAGCTGAGAATCTACTCTGTCCCCTAAACCAAAGCCAACTATGGAGAAACACAGAAGTTAGTTAGAGTTAGCTGTGGACAATAACTATGCTGTCTTTTCTAGGATTTCATTAAATATCTTTTCCTGGGTTTATTCCACCTCAGTTCAGTTCAGTCACTCAGTAGTGTCCAACTATTTGCATCACCATGGACTGCACCATGCCAGGCTTCCCTGTCCATCACCAACTCCCAGAGCTTGTTCAAACTTATGTCCGTTGAGTTGTTGATGCCATCTTATTCTACCTAGAAGAATATGTCTTATTCTGCCTGGAAGAAGACTATTTTATTCCTATAGAGAAATACTCTCAGGATGGGGATAACTCTTTCAATTCAGGATGAAACTAATTCTATACATTCACCTTCTTCATTTTGCCTATAACATTACAGAAGCAGTTTTTCTTCTGCCATCATATGCATTTAACCAATCTATCAACTTCTCTTAGAATGTTGGTAAATGTAGCAACAATTTTGTAGATCTTCTTTACATGTCAATTCCATTTTTGATAAGTGGGAGGTTTATAAAAGTGTCACTATTATGTGTTAGAATCGTTCTCTTTTCCTTGGACTTTTGCATCTTAAAATTTATGGCATAGGGTTGAGGTATTTTTTTCTTGTTTAATAATAGCTATAGACTTTATTTATTTTCATATCTGAATTATTTAAGTATATGTGGTGTATTGAGAATCTACAACTTGACTTCCCACTATCATCTTTACTTAGAAATCCTTAAAGATGAAAAGTGAGATTAAATTTGCATGAAGCTTAGTCATCATCTTCTTATTCAAAGATAGAATGTGTGCCAATTTCATAGCAATATTTTCTATACTTCATGCATTCTATAAATAAACCACTATTTTTAGAATTTAAAATGTACTATGCTTTATGATTCACTAGTTTAAAAATTCAGCTCAAAGAGGTCCTTCTTGAAATATGCATTGATCATGCACACTGACTGATTAATACACTATTCTTCATGCTTAAAACACAAAAGGAAAAGCAAGAAGAAGAAGGCAAAATAATACAAAGGAAAATTTGTGAAAGATCTAATTGGGATAGAGACTATTGATTCATTTCCAGGAATCATGGTCTCTCTTACTGACGGAACATCAATCTATCCCTCCCACATATTTTAACTGCAAGATGGTTACCCAAAGAAAGCTATATTTTCCAGCATCTTACTGTAGTTAGATGTAGATATGTAGCCAAGTTTAGGTCAGTGAGATGCCTGTGCAACTTTCAGATGGTACTATTTTAAAATGAAAGTTTCCTTTTCTCTATTTATTTCTCTTTCCTCAACGGAAAAAAAGAGGAACAAAAACACCACCATGAACCTGGACATGGAAGCCCAGCGTACCAAGGATGATAGAGCTGCCTCAACAGCCATGTAAAGTTCATCTCTGGACTCCTTCATGTGAGAGATTCTTCTGTCTTCTTAAGTACCAAGTATTATTCTTAGAATTATTTTATTAAACACAAAAGTGTTCTTATCACAAAAATCTAGTCTCTATCCTTACTAGAGTACAGTGTGTGTTAACATTTATTCATTTACAAATAATGGAAATCAATAAAAGAATATACTATGATAGCAAGAAAGAATCAGAAAGATACATAATTATAAAGTTATCAGTGTGTGCATGTGCGCACATGAGTGTACGCACTTGCTCCGCTGTGTCCAACTCTTTACAGCCCACCATGCTCTTCTGTCCTTGCGATTTCCCAGGTAAGATTATGGAATGGGTGGCCATTTCCTACTCCAGGGATCTTCCCAGCCCAGAGATTGAATCTGTATTTCCTCTCCTGGCAGGCTTGTACCACCTGGGAAACCCTACAAAGTTATCTAGGTTTCCATAGAAAAGAAATTTAAAAAAAGGAAAGATCTATCTTTTCTTCCTTGCTCCATTCTTCTCTCTTTCCCCACTCTTTCCCTTAGTATGGGCTACATTTACAGGACCTTAAAGGTTACGGTAGAAATTAGGTGTAAGTAGAAGAGGAAACCATTGAAAAATTCAAAGTAGGGTACTGAACAACCATGGTAGCAGTAGAAAACAAGAGAAATAGATTCATTTGATATTTATGTTGGAGGTTAAATCTATAAGGTTATAGTGAAAGTGAATTTGCAAGAGACTTCTCATTGTCTGTTGAAAGACTGGACATATTAGGGCATAAACACCGTAAAGGCAAAGATCATTCTTTTGTTTAAAGCTATTACCTAGCACCTAAATCAAGGCCTCTTATATAGCAGGGACTGAATTAACACCTATTCAATTCACGAAGTAAATGGTAATGTTCACTGAGATAATAACAGCTATGGGTTTGGAGAGTTTCATGTGGAGCATTTGGACACATTAATTTGAAAATGTTCCTGACTCTTCATAATGGAGATGTGGATTTACCAGAGTTGAGAAACAGAAAGGGAGATAAGCAATACAGATAGAAGATAAAGATGCATAACTTTTGTATACAGGTGTAACATAAAGCCATGGGTTAAGATAAGAAGGCTCTACATTCTCCCTGAATGAAAAATAAAGAAGCTTATGGCACAACCTGAGAAATTCCATGGCCTAGAAAGATGATAGATAAGAAAAGTTCAAAAGAATAGCTTTATCAAGAAGTTACTGCCTCCACATATCCTCAGCATGCTAAAACCATCTACCTGTGAATAAAAGGCCATGTGGGCCATTTAGAGAACTTCCCAGTGGCAGAATAACAAAAAAATGAGAAAAAAGAAGGAAAGTATGGGCTTTCTTTTCCAAGTTGTGAGTAGCTAAGTTTGCTTCCTGAGCAACATAATATGATGCCTGAACACATATGAGCAGGATTTAAGGTTTTAATCAAATACAATTTACAGCAAAATTATTGTGCATATTTAATAATGTGACTAATCCTTATTGTGCTTCATGGTAATTAGGCACAATGTTAAGCAGCTTGAATAAATGAATGTAATTAGCATAATGTTAATATAGCTAAACTCATTTTTTATTGTCAAATGAAGAATAGAAAGGCAAAAATGTGGAAAGGAGGAGGCTTTTTGAGGCCTCTTTGAAACTCTGTTATTAGTAACCTGGTAATAACCTTCTCTGCAAGGCAAAGCTCCTCAATCAAAAGCCTTGCTAATTGCCTTATAAGAAAAGCCAGTAATAGTTGGACTCTGAGCTTCATTTCCTGACTTGACTTAAACTCTGTCATCTCATTGACAGTTAAAGATGCTTCAAAGATGAGAAGGAAGTAGTTTTCTAGAATTTACATAAACTGGCATCAAATAAGAGGTAGGTCAGACCAAAAGAGTCCAGGAAAAAGCCAAAGACGAAATTGGAAAGGCATCATCAGTTCAGTTCAGTTCAGTTCAGTCACGCAGTCATGTCCTACTCTTTGCAATCCCATGAATTACAGCACGCCAGGCCTCCCTGTCCATCACCATCTCCCGGAGTTCACTCAGACTCACGTCCATCGAGTCAGTGACGCCATCCAGCCATCTCATCCTTGGTCGTCCCTTCTCTTCCTGCCCCCAATCCCTCTCAGCATCAGAGTCTTTTCCAATGAGTCAACTCTTCACATGAGGTGGCCAAAGTATTGGAGTTTCAGCTTTAGCATCATTCCTTCCAAAGAAATCCCAGGACTGATCTCTTTCAGAATGGACTGGTTCCATCTCCTTGCAGTCCAAGGGACTTTCAAGAGTCTTCTCCAACACCACAGTTCAAAAGCATCCATTATTCGGCACTCAGCCTTCTTCACAGTCCAGCTCTCACATCCATACATGACCACAGGGAAAACCATAGCCTTGACTAGAAGGAACTTAGTCAGCAAAATAATGTCTCTGCTTTTGAATATGCTATCTAGGTTGGTCATGACTTTTCTTCCAAGGAGTAAGCGTCTTTTAATTTCATGGCTGCAGTCACCATCTGCAGTGATTTTGGAGCCCCCCAAAATAAAGTCTGACACTGTTTCCACTGTTTCCTCATCTATTTCCCATGAAGTGATGGGCCCGGATGCCATGATCTTCATTTTCTGAATGTTGAGCTATAAGCCAACTTTTTCACTCTCCTCTTTCACTTTCATCAAGAGGCTTTTTAGATTGAAAGAAAGATTGTGAAAGAAAGCCAGAAATGACTTTTCTTTTTTGTATTTCACAGTGAAATCAAATCTACTTCTTATTTTTAGGAAATCAGAGAAAGTTCCATAGCTTCTATATAGACTTTTAAGATAACATAAATTCCTATGATCATCTGCAGTCACAAAAGTGGTGTCATTTCAGTAGTTAATAATGCCAATCCAAATGAATAATTAAAGTTTAAACTCTAATGAAAAAAGTGTTTACATCTCAACTTGGTCTTTGGCAGAGTACACTCCTTTAGTGGAAAAAGGAGTTATGGCAGGGCCTCTTTCTTTCCAAAATTTGTTATTCTATACTGTGTCATTCACATTGCAAACTCTGGTTTCTACTTCTTCATAATTGAGAGAGAAAAAATGATGCTTATTGGGGGCCAGAAAAGTTCTTACTTGACTAAAATAGTCATGATTAACAGTTATTTTGTTCTCTGGACTTCTTATTGTATTTAGGATTAAATCTATCTTTGTTTTACCTTTTTGTCTTCCTATTTCCATACTCAGAAATGCTACCAACTCCCTTATCAACTGTCATTTTAATTTAGATCACTGTTTTTAGGGAGTCATTTTATAATGACAGGACAGGGTCATTTAATTCAGAGGACACAATAATGTTAAACAGTTGTATGCCTAATAAAGAATGAAACAAAAACTAATGACATTGTAACTCATCAAATAGAGTTGGATATTTTAATATTCCTTTCAATAATAGATATGATTCAAGCAGAAAATTAGTAAGTATAGAAGGCAAAACAAGAAAAAAAAAAACTGTTAGCAAACATGTTTGCTAACATTACAACAATAACATTACATAACATTTACATAACAACATAAACACTGAAACCAACAAATATTGAAAATCAGCTATAAAAAAATTAAAAATCTCCAATGAACAATCCAAAAGGTAAATTAAGAAATAATACCATTTATAATAGCGTCAAAAGAATTATATATTTAAGATTAAACTTAATCATGGATGCAAAATATAAAAACAAAAACTACATAATTTTAATTATAGTATTAAAAGAGATACATACAAATGGAAAGGCAATTCAGATAAAAGTCAAAATATTAAGATGTCAATACTATACAAAGTGATATACAGATTTAATGTAATCTTTATCAAAATCCCAACAGTGTTCTTTTGAAGTAACAGAAAACTATCTAACCTAAAATTAATAAGGAGTTTCAAGGATCCTGAATTACCAAACAATCTTGAAAAATAAAAAGATAGTTGGAGGACTCACACTTCCTGATTTCAAAATTACAAATCTACAATACTTAAAATCATGTGGTGTTGTCAATAAAACAGACATATAGACCAACAAAATGAAAATATATTTTCACACATATGGGTGAATGTTTTTGATAAAGATGTCAAGAGAACACAGTGGGGAAAGGACAGAGTTTTCAACAAATAATGTTGGAAAAACTGAATATCTAAATCCAAATAATGAAATCAGACTTGTCTCTTATACTTTATAAAAATAAATTCAAAATGAATCAAAGACCCAAATAACAGAGCTAAACTTATAAAACTTAGAAGAAAACATATGAATAAGTTTCATGACACTAAATATGGTCGTGATTATGTGATACAAAAGTATAGGCAATAAAAGTAAAAATAGCTAAATTTGATGACACCAACATTAAACACTTTTGTGTATCAAAGAGCACAACAAAGTGAGAAGGATATAAACAAAAGGGGGAAAAACGATTTGTGGATTACATACATCTGACAAGGGATTAATATTCAGAATGCATAACGTATCATAGCGTTAGTCACTCAGTTGTGTCTGACTCTTTGCGACCCCACAGACTGTAACCTGGCCAGGCTCCTCTATCCATGGGATTCTCCAGGCAAGAATATTGGAGTGGCCTGCCATTCACTTCTTCAAAAGAAAGTGTAAAGAATTCTTAATCATAAGAAATATAAATCAAAGCTACAATGTGATCACTTCACACACATTAGGATAACTGTTATTAAAAAATAATTACAAATGGTGAAAATGTAAAAAAAGTAGAACTCTCACATACTACTGGTATGAATGTAAACTGGTGCAGTCTCTATGGAAAGATAATGGCTGTTCCCAAATAATGAAATAGAGAATTTTCATATGATCCAGCAATTTTACTCTTCAGTGTATATAACCAACAAACTTGAAATCAAGGTCTTCAAGAGATAATTGTATACCCACTTTCAAAGCTGCATTATTCATACCGCCAAGAAGTTGAAGAGACCCAAATGTCTATCTGTGATGGATAGAAAACAAAATGTGGGGTATAATACAATGGAATGTGATTCAGACATAAAAAGGAAGCAGATTATGGAAATTTTACTAAGGAAAATAAGCCAGTCACAAAAAGGAAGAATACTGTATGGTTCCATATATATGAAGTAAACAAAGTATTTCAAATTCATAGACAAAAATAGATTGGTGTTACCAAGGATTGGTACAGGTTGGAGTATGGCTACTCAATGAATACCATTTAAGGTATGCAAAATGAAAACTTTTGGAAAGTGACTGCACAACAGAATGAGTATATTTAATACTACCGAACAGTAAAATTCAAAATAGATAACATGGTAAATTTTATCTTCTTGCAGTCAGACTCTCAAGAGTCTTCTCCAACACCACAGTTCAAAAGCATCAATTCTTAGCGCTTAGCTTTGTTTAATCCAACCCTCACATCCATACATGACTACTGGAAAAACCATAGCGTTTG
>NW_017199952.1:0-7162 GCF_001704415.2 Capra hircus
CAGCCCTGTGAGAAAGCCTCGAGGGAAAGCCACAGATCCCTTGATCCCCGCGACGGGAAGCCTGACACATCTGCTACACTGTCCCTGAGGTCACGGTCGTATGTGGAGAGTACCTGCCGCAACTCGAGAAAATCCAGGAGGTTCTCTGCTCCCAGTCGAGATGAGGCCCATTTTCTCTGCGGCGTCTCGAGAGTAATCACAACTAAACTCTGGAACTTCCAAAGTGTCCTAAACACCCTTGCTAAAACTCAAGAAGTTCCGACATACCCGTCTCCACTCCAGAGGAATCACGAGGGTCCGCAACCGCCAGAGGAGCTCCGTTTCCTCCTCCAAGCTCGAGATGAGGGATCCTTCCCTGCTTCCTCGGGAAAGAATTCCCGACATTTCGACGCATCTCAAGAGGAGGCGCGCTGCACAGGAAAGGCGAGAGGAGGGTCGTGCCACCATTCCAAGAGTCCCCCAGATGTCTCAGTCCATTCCAGAGGATCCTGTTTTCCCTGCACTGCTTCGACTTTCACGCTGAGGATCGACTCACACCTGGTGGCACGTGTGACAACCCTGTGGGAAAGCCTCGTGGGAAAGCCTCGAGGGAAAGCCACAGATCCGTTAATCCACGCGACGGGAAGCGTGACACTGCTGCTACAGCACGGGAGGAAAGCGCACGTGCATGCCCCTACTCGAGACGAGAACTGACTCCCTGGGGAGACTCCAGAAATACCCCAAGATGCATGTCAGCCCTGGAGAGGAATCCTCAGGTTCCGGCCCCGACTCCACACAAGGTCTTAGGCCCTGGCATCGACGGGAGAGGAATAGCGACAGGACCTCTAGCAACTCACATGGGGACTGGCCTTTCCTGAGGTAACCAGAGCGGGTCCATGAGGTCCCCGTCGTAAGTCGAGAGCACCTGCCGCAACTCGGTAAAATCCAGGAGGTTCTCCCCTGCAGGTGAGATGAGGCCCGTTTCCACTGATGTGTCTCGAGGCTAATCACACGTGAACTCTGGAACTTCTAAAGAGTCTTTCACAGTCATGCTGCAACTCAAGAAGTTCCCCGACATACCCGTCTCCACTCAAGAGGAAGCACAAGGGTCCCGGCCACATCCAGAGGAGCTCCGTTTCCGGCTCGTAGCTCGAGATGAGGGATCCTTTCCCTACTTGGTCGGGAAAGAATTCCCGGCATTCTCATCGCATCTCAAGAGGAGGCGCTCTCCAAAGGAAAGGGGAGAGAACTGCAGGGTCGTGCCACCATTCCCAGAGTCCCCCGGATGTCTCATTCCATTCCAGGGAAACCTGTTTTCCCTGCACTGCCTCGACTTTCAAGCCGAGGATCGACTCACACCACGGTGGCACGTGGCACAGCCCTGTGGGAAGGCCTCGTGGGAAAGCCTCGTGGGAAAGCCTCGAGGGAAAGACACAGATCCCTTGATCCACGCGAAGGGAAGCGTGACACTGCTGCTTCAGCTCGGGAGGAAATCGCACGTGCATGCCCCACTCGAGACGAGGACTGCCTCCACTAGGGAGACTCCATTAGTACCCCAAGATCCATGTCAGCACTGGAGAGGAATCCTCAGGTTCCAGCACTGACTCCACACAAGGTCTTAGGCCCGGGCATCGACGGGAGAGGAATCCCGAGAGGCCCGAGCAACACGCATGGGGACTGGCCTTTCCTGAGGCCACAAGAGCGGGTCCCTGAGGTCCCCGTCGTAAGTCGAGAGCACCTGCCGCAACTCGAGAAAATCCAGAAGGTTCTCCCCTCCAGGCGAGATGAGGCCCATTTCCGCTGAGACGTCTCGAGGCTAATCACACCTAACCTCTGAAACTTCCAAAGGGTCCTTCACGTCCTTGCTGCAACTCTCAAGAAGTTCCCTGACATACCTGTCTCCACTCGAGAGGAAGCACGAGAGGCCTGCCCACATCCAGAGGAGCCCCGTTTCCGTCTCCCAGCTCGAGAGGAGGGATCCTTTCCCTGCGTTGTCGGGAAAGAATTCCCGGCGTTCCCATAGCGTCTCAAGAGGAGTCGCTCTCCACAGGAAAGGCGAGAGGAACTCCAGGGTGGTGCCACCATTCCCAGAGTCCCCACATGTCTCAGTCCATTTCACGGAAACCTGTTTTACCTGCATTGCCTTGGCTCTCAAGCCGAGTATCGATTCAAACAACGGTGGCATGTGGGACAGCCTTTGGGAAAGCCTCGTGGGAAAGCCTCGTGGAAAGACTCGAGGAAAGCCACAGATCCCTTACTCCACAAGAAGAGAAGCGAGATACTGCAGCTACAGCTCGGGAGGTAAGCGCATGTGCATGCGCCCACTCCAGACGAGGACTGACTCCCCTGGGGAGACTCCAGAAGTACCCAAGATCCATGTCAGCAAGGAGAGGAAACCTCAGGTTCCTGCACCGACTCCACACAAGGCCTTAGGCCCGGCATCGATGGGAGTGAAATCCGAGAGGCCCCGAGCAACTCGCATGGGGACTGGCCTTCCTGAGGCCACCAGAGCGAGTCCCTGAGGTCCCCGTCATAAGTCGAGAGAACCTGCCACAACTCGAGAAAATCCAGGAGGTTCTTCCCTCCAGACGAGATGAGCCCCATTTCCGCAGAGGCGACTCGAGGCTAATCACACCTAACCTCTGGACCTTCCAAAGGGCCCTTCACACCCTTGCTGCAACTCAAGAAGTTCCTGACATACCCGTCTCCACTCGAGAGGAAGCACGAGAGTCCCGCCCACATCCAGAGGAGCCCTGTTTCTGCCTCCTAGCTCGACAGGAGGGATCCTTTCCTGCGTGTTCAGAAAAGAATTCTCAGCGTTCCCGTCACATATCAAGAGGGGGCGCTCTCCACAGGAAAGGCGAGAGGAACTCCAGGGTCGTGTCACCATTCCAGAGTCCCCCAGATGTCTCAGTCCATTCCAGGGAAGCCTGTTTCCCCGGCACTGCTCGACTTTCAAACCGAGGATCGACTGACACCGCGGTGGCACGTGGGACATCACTGGGGGAAAGCCTCGTTGGAAAGCCTGGTGGGAAAGCGTCGTGGGAAAGCCTCATGGGAAAGCCTCGAGGGAAAGCCACAGATCCTATGATCCACGGGAAGGAAGCGTGACACTGCTGCTACAGCTCGGAGGAAAGGGCACGTGCATACCCCGACTGGAGACGAGGACTCACTCCCCTGGGGAGACTTCAGAAGTACCCCAAGAGCGATGTCAGCACTGCAGAGGAATTCTCAGTTTCCGACACCGACTCCACACAAGGTCTTAGGGCCCGGCATCGATGGGAGAGGAATCCCGAGCGGCCCCGAGCAACTCGCATGGGGACTGGCCTTTCCTGAGGCCACCAGAGCGGGTCCCTGAGGTCCCTGTTGTAAGTCGAGAGCACCTGCTGCAACTCGAGAAAATCCAGGAGGTTCTGCCCTCCAGGCGAGATGAGGCCCATTTCGCTGAGGCGTCTCGAGGCTAATCACACCTAATCTCTGGAACTTCCAAAAGGGTCCTTCACACCCTTGCTACAACTCAAGAATTTCCATGACATACCCGTCTCCACTCGAGAGGAAGCACAAGAGCTCCGCTCACATCCAGAGGAGCCCGTGTCCGCCTCGTAGCTCGAGAGGAGGGATCCTTTCCCTGTGTCGTTGGTAATGAATTCCCGGCGTTCCCGTCGCATCTCAAGATGAGGCGCTCTCCACAGGAAAGGCGAGAGGAACTCAAGGGTCGTGCCACCATTCGCAGAGTCCCCCAGATGTCTCAGTCCATTCCAGGAAAACCTGTTTTCCCTGCACTGCCTTGACTTTCTAGCCGAGGATCGACTCACACCACGGTGGCACGTGGGACAGCCCTGTGGGAAAGCCTCGTGGGAAAGCCCCGTGGGAAAGCTCGTGGGAAAGTCTCTAGGGAAAGCCACAGATCCCTTGATCCACGCGAAGGGAAGCGTGACACTGCTGCTACAGCTCTGGAGGAAATCGCACGTGCATGCCCCACTCGAGACTACGACTGACTCCCCTGGGGAGACTCCAGAAGTACCCCAAGATCCATGTCAGCACTGGAGAGGAATCCTCAAGTTCCGGCACCGAATTCACACAAGGTCGTATGCCCCAGCATCGACGGGAGAGGAATCCCGAGAGGCCCCTGAGCAACGCGCATGTGGACTGGCCTTTACTGAGTCCACCAGAGCGGGTCCCTGAGGTCCCCGTCATAAGTCGAGAGCACCTGCCGCAACTCGAGAAAATCCAGGAGGTTCTCCCCTCCAGGCAAGATGAGGCCCATTTCCGCTGAGGCGTCTTGAGGCTAATCACACCTAACCTCTGGAACTTCCAAAGGGTCCTTCACACCCTTGCTGCAACTCAAGAAGTTCTCCGACATACCCGTCTGCACTCGAGAGGAAGCACGAGAGTCCACCCCACATCCAGAGGAGCCCCATTTCTGCCTCTTAGCTCCAGAGGTGGATCCTTTCCGTGCGTTGTCTGGAAAGAATTCACCGAGTTCCCGTCGCAATTCAAGAGGAGGCGCTCTCCACAGGAAAGGCGAGAGGAACTCCAGTGTCGTGCACCATTCGCAGAGTCCCCCAGATGTCTCAGTCCATTCCAGGGAAACCTGTTTCCCTGCACTGCCTCGACTTTCTAGCCGAGGATCGACTCACACCACAGTGGCAGCGTGGGACAGCCCTGTGGGAAAGCCTCGTGGGAAAGCCTCGAGGGAAAGCCACAGATCCCTTGATCCACGCGAAGGGAAGCGGGACACTGCTGCTACAGCTCGGGAGGAAAGCGCACGTGCATGGCCCCACTCGAGACGAAGACTGACACCCCTGGGGAGACTCGAGAAGTACCCCAAGATCCATGTCAGCACTGGAGAGGAATCCTCAGCTTCCGGCACCGATCCACACAAGGTCTTAGGCCCTGGCATCTACGGGAGAGGAATCCCGCGAGGCCCAGAGCAACTCGCATGGGGCCTGGCCTTTCCTGAGGGCACCAGAGCGGGTCCCTGAGGTCCCCGTCGTAAGTCGAGGGGCACCTGCGCAACTCGAGAAAATCCAGGAGGTTCTACCTCTCCAGGCGAGATGAGGCCCATTTCCGCTGAGGCGTCTCCAGGCTAATCACACCTAACCTATGGAACTTACAAAGGGTCCTTCACGCCCTTGCTGCAACTCAAGAAGCTCCCCCACACACCGTCTCCACTCGAGAGGAAGCCGAGAGTCCCGCCCACATCCAGAGGAGCCCCGTTACTGCTCCTAGCTCGAGAGGAGGGATCCTTTCACTGAGTGGTCGGTCAAATATTCCGGAGTTTCCCATCTCATCTCAAGAGGAGGCGCTCTCCACAGGAAAGGCGAGAGGAACTCCAGATTCGTGCACCCATTCCCAGAGGCCCCCAGATGTCTCAGTCCATTCCATGGAATCCTGTTTTCCTGCACTGCCTCAACTTTCTAGCCTAGGATCGACACACCAACACGGTGGCACGGTGGACAGCCCTTTGGGAAAGTCTCGTGGGAAAGCCTCGTGAAAGACTCGTGGGAAAGCCTCGAGGGAAAGCCGCAGATCCCTTGATCCACGGAAGGGAAGCGTGACACTGTTGCTACAGCTCGGGAGGAAAGCGCACGTGCATGCCCCCACTCGAGATGAGGACTGACTCCCGTGGGGAGACTGGAGAAGTACCCAAGATCCTTGTCAGCACTACAAAGGAATCCTCAGGTTCTGGCACCGACTCCACACAAGGTCTTAGGCCCTGGCATCGACGGGAGAGGAACCCCCGAGAGGGCCCTGAGTAACTCGCATGGGGACTGGTCTTTCCTGAGGCCACCAGAGCGGGTCTCTGAGGTCCCCATCGTAAGTCGAGAGCACCTGCCGCAACTCGAGAAAATCCAGGAGGTTCTCCCCTCCAGGCGAGATGAGGCCCATTTCCGCAGAGGCGACTCGAGGCTTATCACACTGACCTCTGGAACTTCCAAAGGGTCCTTCACACCCTTGCTGCAACTCAAGAAGGTTCCCGACATACCCGTCTCCACTCGAGAGAAGCACGAGAGTCCCGCCACATCCAGAGGAGCCCTTTTTCCGCCTCCTAGCTCGAGAGGAGGTATCATTTCCTCGTGGTCGGGAAAGAATTCCCGGCGTTTCCCTCGCATCTCAAGAGGAGGCGCTCTCCAGGAAAGGCGAGAGGAACTCCAGGTCGTGTCACCATTCCAGAGTCCCCAGATGTATCAGTCCATTCCAGGGAAACCTGTTTTTTCCCTGCACTGCCTCGACTTTCAAGCCGAGCATCACTCACACCACGTTGCACGCGTGGGACAGCCTGTGGGAAAGCGCTCTTGGGAAAGCCTCGTGGGAAAGCCTCGAGGGAAAGCCACAGGTCCCTTGATCCACAGAAGGGAAGCGTGACACTGCTGTACAGCTCGGGAGTAAAGCACACGTGCATGCCCCACTCGAGACGACGACTGACTCCCTGGGGAGACTCCAGAAGTACGCCAAGATCCATGTCAGCACTGGAGACGAATCTCAGGTTTCGGCACCGATTCCACACAAGGTCTTAGGCCCGGCATCGAAGGGAGAGGAATCCCGAGAGGCCCCTGAGCAACTCGCAAGGGGACTGGCCTTTCCTGAGGCCACCAGAGCGGGGCCCTGCAGGCCCCGTCGTAAGTCGAGAGCACCTGCCGCAACTCGAGAAATCCAGGAGGTTCTCCCCTGCAGGCGAGATGAGGCCCATTTCGCTGAGGCGTCTCGAGGCTAATCAATCTAATATCTGGAACTTCCAAAGGGTCCTTCACACCCTTGCTGCAACTCAAGAAGTTCTCCGCGACATAGCCGTCTCCACTCGAGAGGAAGCACGAGAGTCCCGCCCACATCCAGGAGCCCCGTTTCCGCCTCCTAGCTCGAGAGGAGGGATCCTTTCCCTGCGTGGTCGGGAAAGAATTCCCTGCGTTCCGTTGCATCTCAAGAGGAGGCGCTCTCCACAGGAAAGCGCGAGAGAACTCCAGGGTCGTGCCACCATTCCCAGAGTCCCCTGAATATCTCAGTCCATTCAGGGAAACCTGTTTTCCCTAACTGCATCGACTTTCAAGCCGAGGATCAACTCACACCACCGTGGCACGTGGGACAGCCCTGTGGGAAAGCCTCGTGGGAAAGCCTCGAGGGAAAGACACAGATCCCTTGATCCACCGGAAGGGAAGCGCGACACTGCTGGCTACAGCTCGGA
>NW_017199953.1:0-7162 GCF_001704415.2 Capra hircus
TATGGTATTTATTTTTTCTCTATAAATCAAATCCTTCATGACACTTGCTCACCTACTATAGATGCACTTAGTGATCTTGTAAGTCTTTGTTTATATCATGTGTTTTCTCCCCACCTAGAGTAAAGGTGTTGTTGAAAGGCTTTGTAGACAGAAAAAGGGAAAGTCACTCTATAAAATAAAACTAAGACATGACTGGAATTGTATTTATTCTGTTTTTTGATTTGTGGTTTTCTCTGACTTTTAAACACTCTTTTGTCAGAATATACAAATCCACCTAATAACATTTTAATAATCTTCCTCTTAAGTTTGAACAAATAGTGAGCTTCCAACTTAGAGAATCTGCTTTTCCTTCTGCCTGTAATCAGGTACCAGAGTCTACAAGAATCTCGGTGTTCAGCATTCAAAGCCTAACCATCAAGACGGATCCCACTGAGGGGTGCATATATGTGGGGGGCTGCTGGTGGAGTTGGGGGCCATCTTTCACTCTCCTCATCATACATGGGTCACAGCACAGCTGTTGTAATCCAACGAGTACCCTTGGGGCCTAACACAGGGAGTTCCAGGTGCAGCATTGTTCTTTGCTCAGACCAGGAGCTCAGGCCACACAGGGGCTACCAGCAGCTGTCAGCCCACAGCCAAGTGTAACAAGCCAAGCTGTTCCCTCTTTGCTCATTTTTTCCCTTCAAGATAAAACACCAGGTTGTGCACCAGGAAGGGAAGGGTTTGGTGGACATGATGAGTCCATGTGATGCTGTCTTATGTTTTGTTGAATGTTTGAGGATTATCACTTGGGACTACAGAGTTAGTAAATGCTATTTTAAATGAAAAGTTGGGTTAGACCTTAAAATGCGTTTTGAATTGAGTTAGTCTAATATAGTGTAAGTGCAAGATATTCAAATTATCCAAATTGGGCCACAGTTAAACAGCTTTATTTAGAAAAAGTTAGAACTTGTATCTGCGTTTAAAAGATATTTTCCCTTTCATTTCTCTGTGTCAAAATCTTATTGAACAACAAGGATTACATTATGGTTTGGTTTATGTTTCTGTCTTTTTGATGAAAGTAAATCTTCAAGTACATGTGTAGAATGAGAAGGAATAGTTATTTACTAACCACAATTATAACAGCATAATTGTGGTTGCTGCTGCTGCTAAGTCACGTCAGTCATGTCTGACTCTGTGTGACCCCATAGACTGCAGCCCACCAGGCTCCCATCCCCAGGATTCTCCAGGCAAGAATACTGGAGTGGGTTGCCATTTCCTTCTCCAGCCATGAAAGTGAAAAGTGAAAGTGAAGTCGCTACAGTAGTAAGCTACAGTCCATGGGGTCGTGAAGAGTCAGACATGACTGAGCGACTTCACTTTCACTTTTCACTTTCATGCA
Organism: Capra hircus; assembly: GCF_001704415.2. Taxonomy (NCBI): domain Eukaryota; kingdom Metazoa; phylum Chordata; class Mammalia; order Artiodactyla; family Bovidae; genus Capra; species Capra hircus. The sequence goes on from NW_017199953.1 coordinate 1,382, forward strand.
CTGGAGAAGGAAATGGCAACACACTCCGGTATTCTTGCCTGGAGAATCCCAGGGATGGGAGGCCTGGTGGGCTGTGGTCTATGGGGTCACAAAGAGTCGGATACAACTGATGCAACTCAGCAGCAGCAGCAACCACAATTTTGCTGTTATAAGGACAGAAAAAAGAATTAAATCACATTAATGATGAGATGAAAGTATGTTAGTCCCTCAGTTGTGTCCAACTCTTTGTGACCCCATAGACGATAGGCTGCCAAGCTCCTCTGTCCATGGAATTCCCCAGGCAAGAATACTGGAATACATCACCATTCCATTCTCCAGGGGATCTTCCTGACCAGCGGGTTGAACTCAGGTCTCCAGCATTGTGGGCAGATTCTTTACCATCTGAGTCATAGAAGAGAATTAAATCACATTAACAATGAGATGAAGCCTCAGTTCAATTTTCATATTTATGTGTTTGTACATAAGACTGCAAATGAGAAAGGTGAGCTGATACTCTTTCACATCGATTAGAAGCTAAATTTTTAACCTTTTTTCCCCTCAACATTAGTGAAAAATTCTAAGAGATAAATAGACTTTACTTATATCTTTTCTCATTTATGAGCTTGTGGGTCTTTAACCTTTTCTCAAAGAATTTGATCCAAATGAAAATGCTATTCTAAACTCCATACTTTCTTTAGAGTTAGTCCTTCTAAATTTCTCTTACCTGGTGCATTTATTTCAGAAAGCAAAAATAAGCATGAAAACCTGACCAATGAAAAGCAGAACAAAAATGAGTCACTGCAGCTGCTTTCACAGAATTCAGCCCGCCTGAGGCAGGAAGGAAGCTCATCATTTTGATCACCTTTCTTCTTGGCTTCTTGCATAATCTTTATGTTTTCCAGTTTACTGGTTGTTGAATTCTACACTGTATTCATATAAAAAATGCAAAAGCAGTAGGCCAGTGGAGAATGTGACACCTTTTTTTTTGTAAAAGTTTATGGTATTTTACAATAGACCAAAACAGCATGTGTAAGAGGCAATATCTGCATTAATTTCTGAACATGCTAAACAGTAACCTCCAACTTACTGTTGTGAGAATATTTCCCTGTCACAGCGAAACACTCTTTCTCCTGACGACCAGTACTCCATGTCACTGCATTTTAAATTAATGGTTAATATTTCTAGTGACTTGTTTTGTATCAGTTTTACATCTACATATAATTTTTTTTATTTTAAAATTGAGGTACCATTTATATGTGTCATAGATAAGGCTTTCCAGCTCTTGGTTGGTCTCTGTAACTACATATTTGTGAAAGAAGATTATCACTTTTTTTTTTTTTACTCATTACACAATGAATAGGAAAAAATATAGTAAAAGGAAAACCCTTTCTATAAATCATTTAATATAGGCCAGAATCATAATTTTAAGTTAAATGAAGGCCTTTATCAACCATTTCTTTTAGGACCTACATAAAGCCAATCTGCAGCAAAGGTCAGTTAAACCAAAGCTGTGCCTCTCTGCAAAGTTACCGTTGCTCTTCTCAGTGCTTTAAATGATCCTCGTAAAGTTGCCAAACGTGACTAACTGTTGGCAAAAAAAAAAAAAAAAAGTAACTTTTGAAGAGAAATGCAACCCACTCCAGTACTCTTGCCTGGAGGGAGACCATATCAGGGCCTGGTAGGCTACAAATCCACGGTCGCAAGAGTTGGACACGACTGAACGACTTTACTTACTTACTTACTTTTGATTTTGATATCTACCTAGGACTTGTTCATTAAATCCACCTGCCTGAGTATTGTGACTTTATTGGGGTTTTCTTTAAGTCACTCCTGAAGCATTGTGATGGTTTTGTCTAACATTAATAGATTTTTTAAAAATTATATGTGTTAGGGTATGGCTATGAATAAAGGGGAGAATCTGTTGCTATTGCAAACCAATTATGGAGGCAACTTAAAAAAAATCCTGAATTGTAACTATGTTTTTGTTGCGAGTGAATTGACACAAAGACAAAACACAAAGACACACAAGAGACACACAAGAGACGGACAATACACTCTCCAGCCGGAAGAACAGAAACTGCGCAAACAATTTGCGTTTAATATTATAAAGCCCCTAGGCAAGAATTCCAGACTACATAAATAAGCCTTTTCAGCACAGCGCAGGTGCATACATGTTATCGTACAGCAAGGGGAGTGATATCCTTGTCTACTGCAGAGTCTGTCCAAAGCCTCTTTTCCTTCTTATCACAAGAAGGGAATGCTCCCTCGTTTTGCAAGGAAACCATTAAAACTCAAGGCTCTGTCCAGACTCTTGGCAGAACGCCTCGTTTGCAAGGACATTCAGCCCAAGCAGAGAGACCCGTTTGCAGGCACATCTCTGCTACCCTATTAACCCTTCAATGTTTTCTATTTATGTAAAATACTGTCCTTACCTTTCAGTCTGTAGTTGATGTGCACAGACACAGTAGTGGCTCTCTGGTTGCTATTCTGCCATCTTCCTGTCTCCTTCAGTCCCTTCATGTGTGTATGAACTTCGATGATATAATGGGGCATTTAACAGAGATTGCTATGCTGCAATACTGTATTTAGTGTTTCTATTTTTAGTTTTTCTAGGATGTTAATTTATATGAAAATAAAATATATAATAAAAAGAGTTCCTGTGCCTGTTGTGAATATGTAACCTAAAAAGTACATGCAAAATATTTATCCCAGAGGGGAATTAAGTTAGAGTGTCTGTGTTCAAAAGTTTGACATTCAGGCTGAACAGTTATAGTGAATAGTGAAAGTTGCTCAGTCATGTCTGACTCTGCCAAACGCATGACTATACAGTCCATGGGGATTCTCCAGCCCGGAATACTAGAGTGGTAGCCTTTCCCTTCTACAGGGGATCATTCCAACCCAGGGATCAAACCCAGGTCTTCTGCATTGCAGGTGGATTTCTTTACCAGCAGAGCCACCACGGAAGCCTGGACAGTTATTAGCAGTTAAACATTTAACAAATGCTGGTTTGGAAAGATAAAATAATAATTCTGCTACATCAAAACATATTTCCTTACATTCAAATTTTCTTAATACAGTTTTAGGGAAGAAGTATTTCCCCCTTTTTAGAAATATCAGTATGTTAATACCTAAGAAGTCTTTTTTCTAAAAGTTACAAATTAGTTTCAAAAATTCATATGATGTAGATTAAATGGTGACAAAAAATTGAGTTGAGGAGAAGTGAGCAGCAGCGCTCCTCAAGGGGCCTTTCCTCTAGTAGGCTGCATTTCCCTTGGGCAGGGGGGATTGTGCCCTCTTCCCTCCACACTGCCAAAGGATGCAGCAAAGCTCCGCTCTGTCAGAGGTGCAAAAAACAGCAATTGAACGGATTTTCAAGCTCTTGCTAGGCTGCACCATTTCAGAGCCCACTCGAGTGAAACAGCTACCCTGTGGCCCCTAGGTTGGGTGTACAGGTTCACATGCAGGATGTGTTCCAGTCAATGCAAAGAATTTTCTGGACAGACCTAGGCTCACTAAAGCTCTCCTCCAGAACAAAGGGGACAGAAGAGATATGTGCACTTGGCCTGCCTTTCCCTGTAAGTTTGGGCTATTCCCTATGGCCCCAAGCTCAGGGATAACTGACCTTAAAAAGAAACTCCAAGAAGTGCTTTTCTAGGACTGGCCAGGGAGTTCCCAGGATGTGGAAAGACAGCCTCCCACGTGGAAGAAGAGTCAACAATCTGGCGTGTGTTTGCAAGCCTCTGTTTGGAAGGAACAGGTTCGCTTATACGATGGAGACCTCCAGATCTGCTTAGAGAATCGAAGTTCCAGAGACAGGGCCATGTATCTCCCCTTCCCTTTGAGATCATTGCAAAGACATTCCTAGCTGATAGCGGGAGTACCCATGAAGAAGCAGGCAGCGGGAGTGTGTTTGACATGATTGTGTACCTTCCTGGCCTCAACTCCTCAAAGGGCCTTTCTTCTCAAAGTAGGCCCCATGTCCCCTTGGGGAGGGGGTTGTGCCCTCTTCCCTCCACACTGCCAAAACATGCAGCAAAGCTCGCTCTGTCAGAGGTACAAAAACAGCAATTGGATGGATTTTCAAGCTCTTGCTAGGCTGCACTGCTTCAGGGCCCACTCGAGTGTAACAGGTGCCCTGTGGCCCCTAGGTCGGGTATGCAGGTTCACACACTGGGTGTGTTGCCATCAAAGCCAAGAATTTCCTGACAGACCTAGGCTCCCTAGAGCTCTCCTCCAGAGTAACGGGGATGGAAGAGATGTGTGGAGGTGGCTCTGCCTTTCCATGTGTGTGTGGTGCTACTCCCTATGGCCCCATACTCAGGGATAACTGCCCCTAAGAAAGGAACTGCAAAAAGTGCTATTCCTGGAGGCTGGGACAGGGAGTTCACAGCATGCAGGGAAAGCGAGCCTTCTTCAGGAAAGAAGGGGCAGCCACCTGGTGTGTGTTTGCAAGCCTCTATTTGGAAGGAACAGGTTTGCTTATACAACTCAAGACCTCCAGATCTGCTCAGAGGACCGAAGTTGCAGAGGCAGGGCCATGTATCTCCCCTTCCCACTACGATACTTGCAAAGACATTCCTAGCTGATAGCGCTACTGGCCCTGAAGAGGCAAGCAGTGGGAGTGTGTTCGACACGACTGTGTGCCTTCCTAGCCTCAGCTCCTCAAAGGGCCTTTCCTTTCGAAGGAGGCCACATGTCCCCTTGGGGAGGGGGTTGTGTCCTCTTCCCTCCACACTGCCAAAGGGTGCAGCAAAGCTCGCTCTGTCAGAGGTACAAAAACAGCAATTGAATGGATTTTCAGGCTCTTGCTAAGCTGCACCACTTCGGGGCTCACTCGAGTGAAACAGGTGCCCTGTGGCCCCTAGGTCGGGTATGCGGGTTCACACACCGGGTGTGTTCCCATCAAAGCCAAGAATTTTCCTAACAGACATAGGCTCATTAGAGCTCTCCTCCAGAGCAAAGCGGATGGAAGAGATAAGTGGACGTTGCCTGCCTTTCCCTGTTAGTTTGGTGCTATTCCCTATGGCCCCAAGCTCAGGGATAACTGACTTTAAGAAAGAAACTCCAAGAAGAGCTTTTCCAGCACTTGGAGAGGGTGTTCCCAGGATGCGGGGAAAGAGAGCCTCCCTCAGGGAAGAAGAGGCAACAATCCAGCATGTGTTTGCAAGCCTCTCTTTGGAAGGAACAGGTTCACTTACACAACGGGAGACCTCCAGATTTGCTCAGAGCACCGGAGGTCCAGAGGCAGGGCCGTGTATCTCCCCTTCCCTTTGTGATCCTTGCAAAGACATTCCTAGCTGATAGCGGGAGTGCCCATGAAGAAGCAAGCAGTGGGAGTGTGTTTGACATGACTGTGTGCCTTCCTGGCCTCAACTCCACAAGGGGCCTTTCCTCTCGAAGTAGGCCCCATGTCCCCTTGGGGAGGGTGTCATGCCTCTTTTCTCCTCACTGCCAAAGGGTGGAGCCAAGCTCGCTCTGTCAGAGGTACAAAAACAGCAATTGAATGGATTTTCAAGCTCTTGCTAGGCTGCACCCTTTCAGGGCCCACTTTACTGAAACAGGTGCTCTGTGGCCCCTGGTTGGGTATGCAGGTTCACAAACAGGGTGAGATCCTGTCCAAGCCAAGAATTTTCCTGAAAGACCTAGGCTCACTAGAGCTCTCCTCCAGAGCAAAGGGGATAGAGGAGATGTATGGAGGAGTCTTTGCCTTTCCCTGTGAGTGTGGGGGCTACTCCCTACGGCCCCAAGCTCAGGGATAACTGCCTCTAAAGAAGGAATGGCTAAGAAAGGAATGGCAAGAAG
>NW_017199954.1:0-7161 GCF_001704415.2 Capra hircus
CTGGGAATGGTGCACTCTGGCAATGGTGGCACGACCCTGGAATTCCTCTCGCCTTTCCTGTGGAGAGCGCCTCCTCTTGATGCGACGGGAAGCCGGGAAATTTTTCCCGACACGCAGGGAAAGGATCCCTCCTCTCAGCTAGGAGGCGGAAACGGGCTCCTCTGGATGTGGGCGGGACTCTCGTGCTTCCTCTGGAGTGGAGACGGTATGTGGGGAACTTCTTGAGTTGCAGCAAGGGTGTGAAGGACCCTTTGGAAGTTCCAGAGCTTAGTGTGATTAGCCTCGAGACGCCTCAGCGGAAATGGGCCTCATCTCGCCTGGAGGGGAGAACCTCCTGGATTTTCTCGAGTTGCGGCAGGTGCTCTCGACTTACGACGGGGACCTCAGGGACCCGCTCTGGTGGCCTCAGGAAAGGCCCCCATGCGAGTTGCTCGGGGGCCTCTCGGGATTCCTCTCCTGTCAATGCTAAGACTTGTGAGGAGTGTGCCGGAACTGAGGATTCCTCTCAAGTGCTGACATGGATCTTGGGGTACTTCTGGAGTCTCCCCAGGGGAGTCAGTCCTCGTCTCGAGTGGGGCATGCACGTGCGCTTTCCTCCGAGCTGTAGCAGCAGTGTCACATTTCCCTTCGCGTGGATCAAGGAATCTGTGGCTTTCTCTCGAGGCTTTCCCTTTCCCACGAGGCTTTCCCACAGGGCTGTCCCACGTACCAGCGTGGTGTGAGTCGATCCTCGGCTTGAAAGTCGAGGCAGTGCAGGGAAAACAGTTTCATTGGAATTAACTGAGACATCTTTGGGACTCTGGGAATGGTGGCACGACCCTGGAGTTCCTCTCGCCTTTCCTGTGGAGAGCGCCTCCTCTTGAGATGCAACCGGAACGCTGGAATACTTGACCGACCACGCAGGAAAAGGATCCCTCCTCTCGAGCTAGGAGGCAGAAACGGGGCTCCTCTGGATGTGGGCGGGACTGTCGTGCTTCCTCTCGAGTGGAGATGGGTATGTCGGGGAACTTCTTGAGTTGCAGCAAGGGTGTGAAGGACCCTTTGGAAGTTCCAGAGGTTAGTTTTGATTAGCTTCGAGACGCCTCATTGGAAATGGGCCTCATCTCGCCTGCAGGGACAACCTCCTGGATTTTCTCGGGTTGCGGCAGGTGCTCTCGACTTGCGACGGGGACCTCAGGGACCCGCTCTGGTGGCCTCAGGAACGGTCAGTCCCCATGCGAGTTGCTCGGGGGCCTCTCGGGATTCGTCTCCCGTCGATGCCGGGGCCTAAGACCTTGTGTGGAGTCGTTGCTGGAACCTGAGGATTCCCTCCAGTGCTGACATGGATCTTGGGGAACCTCTGGAGTCTCCCCAGGGGAGTCAGTCCTCGTCTCGTGTGGGGCATGCACATGGGCTTTCCTCTCGAACTGTAGCAGCAGTGTCGCGCTTCCCTTCGCGTGGATCAAGGGATCTGTGGCTTTCCCTCGAGGCTTTCCCCCACAGGCTGTCCCAGGTGCCACTGTGGTGTGAATCGATCCTCGCTTGAAATTCGAGGCAGTGCAGGGAAAACAGGTTTCCCAGGAATGGACTGAGACATCTGGGGAACTCTGGAATGGTGGCACGACCCTGGATTTCCTCTCGCCTTTCCTGTGGAGAACGCCTCCTGTTCAGATGCGTGGGAACGCCAGGAATCCTTTCCCGACGACACAGGGAGAGAATCAATCCTCTCGAGCTATGAGGCGGAAACGGGGCTCCTCTGGATGTGGGCGGGACTCTCGTGTTTCCTCTCGAGTGAAGACGGGTATGTCGGGGAACTTCTTGAGTTGCAGCAAGGGTGTGAAGTACCCTTTGGAAGTTCCAGAGGTTAGGTGTGATTAGCCTCGAGACGCCTCAGCGGAAATGGGCCTCATCTCGCCTGAAGGGGAGAACCTCCTGGATTTTCTCGAGTTGCGGCAGGTGCTTTCCACGTAGGACGGGGACCACAGGGACAAGCTCTGGTGGCCTCAGGGAAGGCCAGTCCCCATGCGAGTTGCTCGGGGGCCTCTTAGGATTCCTCTCCCGTTGATGCCGGGGCCTAAGTCCTTGTGTGGAGTCGTTGCCAGAATCTGAGGATTCCTCTCCAGTGCTGACATGGATTTAGGGGTACTTCTAGAGTCTCCCCATGGGAGTCAGTCCTCGTCAGATTGGGGGCATGCACTTGGGCTTTCCTTCCGAGCTGTAGGAGCAGTGTCACGCTTCCCTTCGCGTGGATCAAGGGATCTGTGGCTTTCCCTCGAGGCTTTCCCACGAGGCTTTCCCACGAGGCTTTCCCACAGGCTGTCCCACGTGCCACCGTGGTGTGAGTCGATCCTCGGCTTGAAAGCCGAGGCAGTGCAGGGAAGAGAGGTTTCCCTGGAATGCACGGAGACATCTGGGGGACTCTGGAATGGTGTCACGACCCTGGAATTCCTCTCGCCTTTCCTGTGGAGAGCGCCTCCTCTTGGGATGCGACGGGAACGCCGGGAAATTTTTCCCGATCACGCAGGGAAAGGATCCCTCCTCTCAAGCTAGGAGGCGGAAACGGTGCTCCTCTGGATGTGGGCGGGACTCTCGTGCTTCCTCTGGAGTGGAGACGGTATGTGGGGGAACTTCTTGAGTTGCAGCAAGGGTGTGAAGGACCCTTTGAAAGTTCCAGAGGTTAGGTGTGATTAGCCTCGAGACGCCTCAGCGGAAATGGGCCTCATCTCGCCTGGAGGGGAGAACCTCCTGGATTTTCTCGAGTTGCGGCAGGTGCTCTAGACTTACGACGGGGACTTCAGGGACCCGCTCTGGTGGCCTCAGTTAAGGTCTCTCCCCATGCGAGTTGCTCGGGGCCTCTCGGATTCCTCTCCCGTCAATGTCGGGGCCTAAGACCTTGTGTGGAGTCGCTGCCGGAACCTGAGGATTCCTCTCCAGTGCTGACATGGATCTTGGGGTACTTCTGGAGTATCCCCTGAGGAGTGAGTCTTCGTCTCGTGTGGAGGCATGCACTTCTGCTTTCCTCCCGAGCTGTAGCAGCAATATCATGCTTCCCGTCGGGAGGATCATGGGATCAGTGGCTTTCCCTCGGTGCTTTCCCACGAGGCTTTCCCATGAGGCTTTCCCTCAGGGCTGTCCCACGTGCCACCGTGGTGTGAGTCAATCCTCGGCTTGAAAGTCGAGGCAGTGCAGGGAAAACAGGGTTTCCTGGAATGGACTGAGACATCTGGGGGACTCTGGGAATCGTGACACGACCGTGGAGTTCCTCTGGCCTTTCCTGTGCAGAGCGCCTCCACTTGAGATGCGACGGGAACGCCGGGAACTCTTTCCCGACCACGCAGGGAAAGGATCCCTCCTCTCTAGCTATGAGGCGGAAACGGGGCTCCTCTGGATGTGGGCGGGACTCTCGTGCTTCGTCTCGAGTGGAGACGGGTATGTCGGGAAACTTCTTGAGTTGCAGCAAGGGTGTGAAGGACCCTTTGGAAGTTCCAGATATTAGGTGTGATTATCCTCGAGACGCCTCAGCGGAAATGGGCCTCATCTCGCCTGGAGGTCCTGGATTTTCTCGAGTTGTTGGGCTCTCAACTTAAGACGGGACCTCAGGGACCGCTCTGGTGGTCAGGGTCCCCAAGCGAGTTGCTCTGGAGCCTCTCGGGATTCCTCTCCGTCGATGCCGGGGCCTAAGACCTTTTTGGAGTCGGGGCCAACCCTGAGGATTCATTGCTGACATGAATCTTTCCGTACTTCTGGAGTCTCGCCAGGGGTCATTCCTCATCTCGTGTGGGGGCATGCACCTGCCATTTCCTCACGAGCTGTAGCAGCAGTGTCACGCTTGCTGACGTGTGGATCAAGGGATCTGTCGCTTTCCATTGAGGCTTTCCCACGAGGCTTTCCAACAGGGCTGTCCCACGTGCCACGGTGGTGTGAGTCGATCCTCGGCGTGGACGTCGAGGCAGTGCAGGGAAAACAGGTTCTTCCTGAATGGACTTAGACATCTGGGGGACTCTTAGAATGCTGGCAAGGCCCTGGAGTTCCTCTCGTCTTTCCTGTTGAAAGCTCCCTCCTCTTGATATGCGACGCGAAGGCCTGGAATTCTTTCCCGAAGACGAAGGGAAAGGATCCCTCTTCTCGAGCTACGAGGCGGAAACGGGGCTCCACTGGATGTGGGCGGGACCCTCGTCCTTCCTCTCGAGTGGAGATGGGTATGTCGGAGAACTTCTTGACTTGCAGCAAGGGTGTGAAGGACCCTTTGGAAGTTCCAGAGGTTAGTTGTGATTAGCCTCGAGACGCCTCAGCGGAAATGGGCCTCATCTCGCCTGGAGGGGAGAACCTCCTGGATTTTCTCCAGTTGCGGCAGGTGCTCTCGAGTTTCGACAGAGACCTCAGGGACCGCTCTGGTGACCTCAGGAAAGGCCAGTCCCCATGCGAGGTGCTAGGGGCCCTCTCAGGATTCCTCTCCTGTCGATGCCGGGGCCTAAGTCCTTGTGTGGAGTCGGGACCGGAACCTGAGGATTGCTCTCCAGTGCTGACATGGATCTTGGCGTACTTCTGGAGTCTCCCAAGTGGCGTCAGTCCTCGGCTCGAGTGGGGTCATGCACGTGCGCTTTCCTCCTGAGCGGTAGCAGCAGTGTCTCGCTTCCCGTCCCGTGGATCAAGGGATCTGTGGCTTTCCCTCGAGTCTTCCCATGAGGCTTTCTCTCAGGGCTATTCCACTTGCCACCATGGTGTGATCGATCCTCGGCGTGAAAGTCGAACCAGTGCAGGGAAACAGGAACCTCCTTCCCCACAGTAGGGGGTACACTGTCCCCTTGGTCGGGTATCTCCAGGGCACTCGCGCTGGGGGGTTGCCCGTGGATATTCGGGCCTCAGGCTCCACGTGAGAAAAGCCCCAAATGGCATTAGCTGCCAGTCCAGACGCTGGCCCCTCAGGTCTCTGTCCGGAGCCTTGGGCTCCAGGCAACTCAAAGCCCTCGGGGTGGCACTCTGGGACTGCTGTAGGGAATGGACGCCAAGAGCCCACGGAGGAGTTGGGGAGGGGGCAGGGGGAAACAGAGGCGAGGACAGCGAGGGATCTAGGTGGAGGCGCTGGAGAGAGCGTCTGGTGTCCCAGAATGCCTCAGAGGAGCCAGAGGGGGACAGTCGAGGCCCAGGGACCTGTGGAATGTGAAAAGGCGGGAAATCCCAGAGCAAGGCAGGCTGGGAAAGGGGGCGTTGGTGGCCAATTCAAAGGGACCTAGGGGCGTTTCCTGGGCGGTGAGCTCCCTTGGCACTGCTGAGGGCCCCTGATTGATCCACCCGGGATTGATCCCACCCCCCGCTGAGAGGAGGGCCACAAACCAAAGCCCCGAACTGCCCGCCCACCCCAACGGGGATCTTGGCGGTCCGGGGCACAGCCGTGCCCGGGAAAAAGCCCACTCACTTCCGGGACTCCGTCCAGGGTCTCTGCTTGGAAAGAGGCCAGGGGCGGCCCCCTCCATCTACCCACCCAAACCTTATTGACGTCAATGGGGGCGGAGCCGCCTCCCGCTTTCCAGAGTCCTGAGCTGCTGGGTCCCCACCCACTCGGCCAGCAGTCTGCAGCATGCCCGTGTGCCTCTCCCACCATGGCTTCGTCCGGCTCCTCCAGCACCTCAAGCAGTACGTTTGCCCTCGTCCTGTGGTCGGATCACATCTCAGGGGATTTGCAGGTGGCCTGGGCAAGGGCTCTCGGCCAACGTGTTGACCCCCTCCCACCCGAGAACGGCGGGGACCATCGGCCAGGCCCGGGGTTCCGAGGCGTCAGGTGTGCCCAAATTCGGAGGGCCTGGCATCGTTCGTTCATCTTGCTCCTTTGGCACCGCATGGCTTCTCCGTTCTCTTTTCTGGGAAGACAGTGTTGTTTCAGGGGGAGTGCTGCGGGGGGCGGGGCCGGGGTTGGGTGGTGGTGGGAGCAGGTGCTGTGCTGGGATGAGGCCCTTTATCCTCATATCTTCCTGTGGGAATGGGAGTCGGGGAGCTCTGTGGCCTTGCTGCCTTTAGTGGCTTCCTCTGCGCAGGGGCCTAGTGGCTTCTGCCTTTTGTCAGGCGTTACGGGGTTTGGGCTTCGCTTTGGTGGCCTTGGCCTTTGCCTTGGCCTGGGCCTTGGCCTTGCCCTTGGCGTTGCCTTGCCTTGCCTTGGCCTTGGCTGGGCCTTGCCTTGCCCTTGAATTTGAACTTGACCTTGACCTTGACCTTGACCTTGAACTTGACTTGAACTTAACCTTAACCTTGAACTTGACCCTGAACTTGACCTTGACCTTGACCTTGAAGTTGACCTTGACCTTGACTTGACTTGAAACTTGACCTTGACCTTGAACCTGAACTTGAACTTGACCTTTACCATGAACTTGAACTTGACCTTGACCTTGAACTTCAACTTGACCTTGAACTTGAACTTGACTTGACCTTGACCAACACGGGAGACCTCGAGATTTGCTCAGAGCACCGGAGGTCCAGAAGCAGGGCCCTGTATCTCCCCTTCCCTTTGTGATCATTGCAAAGACATTCCTAGCTGATAGCGGGAGTGCCCCTGAAGAAGCAAGCAGTGGGAGTGTGTTTGACACGACTGTGTGCCTTCCTGGCCTCATCTCCACAAGGGGCCTTTCCTCTCGAAGTAGGCCCCATGTCCCCTTGGGAGGGTGTCATGCCTCTTTTCTCCTCACTGCCAAAGGGTGGAGCCAAGCTCGCTCTGTCAGAGTACAAAAACAGCAATTGAATGGATTTTCAAGCTCTTGCTAGGCTGCACCCTTTCAGGGCCCACTTTACTGAAACAGGTGCTCTGTGGCCCCTGGTTGGGTATATGCAGGTTCACAAACAGGGTGAGATCCTGTCCAAGCCAAGAATTTTCCTGAAAGACCTAGGCTCACTAGAGCTCTCTCAGAGCAAAGGGGATAGAGGAGATGTATGGAGGAGTCTTTGCCTTTCCCTGTGAGTGTGGGGCTACTCCCTACAGCCCCAGCTCAGAGATAACTGCCTCTAAGAAAGGAATGGCAAGAAGCGCTATTCTTTGGAGGTTGGGACAGGGAGTTCGCAGCATGTGGGGAAAGAAAGACTTCTTCGGGGAAGAAGAGGCAACCACGCGGGGTGTGTTTGCAAGCCTCTATTTGGAAGGAACGGGTTTTTGCTTATACAACTCAAGACCTCCAGATCTGCTCAGAGGACTGAAGT
>NW_017199955.1:0-7160 GCF_001704415.2 Capra hircus
TCCACAGGAAAGGCGAGAGGAACTCCAGGGTCATGCACCATTCCCTGAGACCCCCAGATGTCTCAGTCCTTTCCAGGGAAACCTGTTTTCCCTGCACTGCCTCGACATTCAAGCCGAGGATCGACTCACACCACGGGGTGGCACATGGGACCAGCTCTGCGGGAAAGACTCGAGGAAAGCCACAGATCCGTTGATCGCCGCGAAGGGAAGCGTGACCCTGCTGCTACAGCTTGGGAGGAAAGCGCACGTGCATGCCCCCACTGGAGACGAGGTTCTGACTCCCCTGGGGAGACTCCAGAAGTACCAAAGATCCATGTCAGGACTGGAAGGAATGCTCAGGTTCTGGCACCGACTCCACACAAGGTCTTAGGCCCCGGCATCGAAGGGAGAGGAATCCTGAGAGGCCCCCGAGCAACTCGCATAGGGACTGGCCTTTCCTAAGACCACCAGAGCGGGTCCCTGAGGTCCCAGTTGTAAGTCGAGAGCACCTGCCGCAACTCGAGAAAATCAGGAGGTTCTCCCCTCCAGGCGAGATGAGGCCCATTTCCACTGAGGCGTCTCGAGGCTAATCACACCTAACATCTGGAACTTCCAAAGGGTCCTTCACACCCTTGCTGCAACTCAACAAGTTCCCCGACATACCCGTCTCCACTCGAGAGGAAGCACGAGAGTCCCTCTCACATCCAAAGGAGTCCCGTTTCTCCTCCTAGCTCGAGAGGAGGGATCTTTTCCCTGCGTTGTCGGGAAAGAATTCTCAGCGTGCCTGTCGCATCTCAAGAGGAGGCGCTCTCCACAGGAAAGGCGAGAGGAACTCCTCGATCCTGCCACCATTCCCAGAGTCCCCAGATGCCTCAGTCCATTCCAGGAAACCTGTTTTCCCTGCACTGCCTCAACTTTCAAGCCGAGGATCGACTCACACCACTGTGGCACATGGAACAGCCCTGCGGGAAAGCCTCGAGAGAAAGCCACAAATCCCTTGATCCACGTGAAGGGAAGCGTGTCACTGTTGCTACATCTCGGGAGGAAAGCGCACGTGCATGCCCCACTCGAGAGGAGGACTGACTCCCCAGGGAGACACCAGAAGTACCCCAAGATCCATGACAGCACTGGAGAGGAATGCTTAAGTTCCGGCACCGACTCCACACAAGGTCTTAGGGTCAGGCATCAACGGAAGAGAAGTCCCGACAGGCCCCCGAGCAACTCGCAGGGGACTGGCCTTTCCTGAGGCCACCAGAGCGGGTCCCTGAGGTCCCCGTCGTAAGTCGGAGAGCACCTGCCGCAACTCGAGAAAATCCAGGAGGTTCTCCCCCAGGCGAGATGAGGCCCATTTCCGCTGAGACGTCTCGAGGCTAATCACACCTAATCTCTGGAACTTCCAAAGAGTCCTTCCACCCTTGCTGCAACTCAAGAAGTTCCCCGACATACCCGTCTCCACTCGAGAGGAAGCACGAGAGTCCCGCCCACATCCAGAGGAGCCCCGTTTCCGCCTCCTAGCTCGAGAGGAGGGATCCTTTCCCTGCGTGTTCGGAAAGAATTCCCGGCGTTCCCATAGCTTCTCAAAGGAGGTGTTCTCCACAGGAAAGGCGAGATGAACTCCAGGGTCGTGCCACCATTCCCAGAGTCCCCCAGATGTCTCAGTCCATTCCAGGGAAACCTGTTTTCCTGCACTGCCTCGACTTTCAAGCCGAGGATCGGCTCACACCACGGTGGCACGTGCGACAGCCCTGTGGGAAACCCTCCTGGAAAAGCCTCGTGGGAAAGCCTCGAGGAAAAGCCACAGATCCCTTGATCCACGCGAAGGGAAGCGTGACACTGCTGCTACAGCTCGAGAGGAAAGCGCACAGGCATGCCCCCACTCGAGACGAGGACTGACTCCCCTGGGGAGACTCCAAGAGTACCCCAAGATCCATGTCAGCACTGGACAGGAATGCTCAGGTTTCGGCACCGACTCCACACAAGGACTTAGGCTCCGGCATCGACGGGAGAGGAATCCCTAGAGGCCCCCGAGCAACTCCATGGGGACTGGCCTTTCCTGAGGCCACCAGAGCGGGTCCCTGAGGTCCCCGTCGCAGTCGAGAGCTCCTGCCGAAACTCGAGAATGTCCTGGAGGTTCTCCCCTCCAGGCGATATGAGGCCCATTTCGGCTGAGGCGTCTCGAGGCTAATCACAGCTAGCCTCTGGAACTTCCAAAGGTCCTTCACACCCTTGCTGCAACTCAAGAAGTTCCCCGACATACCCGTCTCCACTCGAGAGGAAGCACGAGAGTCCCGCCCACATCCAGAGGAGCCCCGTTTCCGCCTCCTAGCTCGAGAGTGGGGATCCTTTCCCTGCGTGTTCTGGAAAGAATTCCCGGCGTTCCCTCGCTTCTCAAGAGGAGGCACTCTCCACAGGAAAGGCGAGAGGAACTCCAGGGTCGTGCCACCATTCCAGAGTCTCCCAGATATCTCAGTCCATTCAGGGAAACCTGTTTTCCTGCACTGCGTCTACTTTCAAGCCGAGGATCGACTCACACCACGGTGGCACGTGGGACAGCCCTGTGGGAAAGCCTCGTGGGAAAGCCTGGGGGTAAGCCTCGAGGGAAAGCCACAGATCCCTTGATCCACGCGAAGGGAAGCGTGACACTGCTGCTACAGCTCGAGAGGAAAGCGCACAGGCATGCCCCCACTCGAGACGAGGACTGACTCCCCTGGGGAGACTCCAAGAGTACCCAAGATCCATGTCAGCACTGGAGAGGAATTCTCAGGTTTCGGCGCACGTGCAGGCCCCCACTCGAGACGAGGACTGACTCCCCTGGGAGACTCAGAAGTACCCCACGATCAATGTCAGCACTGAAGAGGAATGCTCAGGTTCCGGCACCGACTCCACACAAGATTTTACGCCCAGCATCGACGGGGAGAGGAATCCCGAGAGGCCCCCGAGCAACTCGCATGGGGACTGGCCTTTCCTGGGCCACCAGTGCGGTCCCGAGGTCCCCCGCGTAAGTCGAGAGCACCTGCCGCAACTCGAGAAAATCCAGGAGGTTCTCCCCTCCAGGTGAGATGAGGCCATTTATGCTGAGTTTTCTCGAGGCTATTCACACCTAACCTCTGGAACTTCCAACGTGTCCTTCACACCTTTGCTGCAACTCAAGAAGTTCCCCGACATACCCGTCTCCACTCGAGAGGAAGCACGAGAGTCCCGCCCACATCCAGAGGAGCCCCGTTTCCGCCTCCTAGCTCGAGAGGAGGGATCCTTTCCCTGCGTGTTCGGGAAAGAATTCCCGGGTTTCCGTCGCATCTCAAGAGGAGGCGCTTTCCACAGGAAAGGCGAGAGGAACTCCAGGGTCATGTCACCATTTCGAGAGTCCCCAGATGTCTCAGTCCATTCCAGGGAAACCTGTTTTCCCAGCACTGCGTCGACTTTCAAGCCGAGGATCGACTCACACCACGGTGGCACGTGGGACAGCCCTGTGGGAAAGCCTCGTGGGAAAGCCTCCTGGAAAAGCCTCCTGGGAAAGCCTCGATGGAAAGCCACAGATCCATTGATCCACGCGAAGGGAAGCGCCACACTGCTGCCACAGCTCGGGAGGAAAAAGCACGTGCATGCCCCCACTCGAGATGAGGACTGACTCCCCTGGGGAGACTCCAGAAGTACCCCAAGATCCATGTCGGCACTGGAGAGGAATCCTCAGGTACCGGCACTGAATCCACACAAGATCTTAGGCCCCGGCATCGACGGGAGAGGAATCCTGAGAGGCCCCGAGCAACTCTCATGGGGACTGGCCTTCCCTGAGGCCACCAGAGAGGGTCCCTGAGGTCCCCGACGTAAGTCGAGAGCACCTGCCGCAACTCGAGGAAATCCAGGAGGTTCTCCCCTCCAGGCGAGATGAGGCCCAGTTCCGCTTAGGCGTCTCGAGGCTAATCACACCTAAATTCTGGAACTTCCAAAGGGTCCTTCACACCCTTGCTGCAACTCAAGAAGTTCCCCGACATACCCATCTCCACTCGAGAGGAAGCACGCGAATCCGCCCACATCCAGAGGAGCACCGTTTCAGCCTCCTAGCTCCAGAGGAGGGATCCTTTCCCTGTGTGTTCGCGAAAGAATTCCTGGCATTCCCGTCGCAGCTCAAGAGGAGGCGCTCTCCCCAGGAAAAGCGAGAGGAACTCCAGGGTCGTGCCACCAATCCCAGAGTCCGTCAGAAGTCTCAGTCCATTCCAGGGAAACCTGTTTTCAATGCACTGCCTCGACTTTCAAGCCGAGGATCGACTCACACCACCGTGGCACGAGGAACAGCCCTGTGGGAAAGCCTCGAGGGAAAGCCACAGATCCCTTGATACACGTGAAGGGAAGCGCGACACTGCTGCTACATCTCGGAAGGAAAGCGAACGTGCATGCCCCCACTCGAGACGAAGACTGACTCCCCTGGGGAGACTCCAGAAGTACCCCAAGATCCATGTCAGCACTGGAGAGGAATCCTCAGGTCCCGGCACTGACTCCACACAAGGTCTTAGGCCAGAGCATCGTCGGGAGAGGAATCCCGAGAGGCCCCCGAGCAACTCGCATGGGGACTGGCCTTTCCTGAGGCCACCAGAGCGGGTCCCTGAGGTCCCCGTCGTAAGTCGAGAGCTCCTGCCGCAACTCGAGATAATCCAGGAGGTTCTCCCCTCCAGGCGAGATGAGGCCCATTTCAGCTGAGGCCTCTCCAGGCTAATCACATCTAACCTCTGGAACTTCCAAAGGGTTTTTCACACCCTTGCTGCAACTCAAGAAGTTCCCCGACATACCAGTCTCCACTCGAGAGGAAGCACGAGAGTCCAGCCCACATCCAGAGGAGACCCGTTTCCGTCTCCTAGCTCGAGAGGAGGGATCCTTTCCCTGCGTGGTCGGAGAAGAATTCCGGGCTTTCCGTCGCATCTCAAGAGGAGTCGCTCTCCACAGGAAAGGCGAGAGGAACTCCAGGGTTCTGCCACCATTCCCAGAGTACCCCAGATGTCCAGTCTGTTTGAGGGAAACCTATTTTCCCTGCACTGCCTCGACTTTCAAGCCGAGGATCGACTCACACCACGGTCCACGTGGGACAGCCCTGTGGGAAAGCCTCGTGGGAAAGCCTCGAGGGAAAGCCACAGATCCCTTGATCCACACGAAGGGAAGCACGACACTGCTGCTACAGCTCGGGAGGAAAGCGCACTTGCTTGCTCCCACTCGAGACGAGGACTGACTCCCCTGGGAGACTCCAGAAGTACCCCAAGATCCATGTTAGCACTGGAGAGGAATCCCCAGGTTCCGGCACTGACTCCACACAAGGTCTTAGGCCTCAGCATCGACGGGAGAGGAATCCCGAGAGGCCCCGAGCAACTCGCATGGGGACTGGCCTTTCCTGAGGCCACCAGAGCGGGTCCCTGAGGTCCCCGTCGTAAGTGGAGAGCATCTGCCGCAACTCGAGAAAATTCAGGAGGTTCTCCCCTCCAGGCGAGATGAGGCCCATTTCCGCTGAGGCTTCTCGAGACTAATCACACCTAACCTCTTAAACCTCCAACGGGTCCTGCACACCCTTGTTGCAACTCAAGAAGTTCACCGACATACCCGTCTCCACTCCAGAGGAAGCACGAGAGTTCCGCCCACATCCAGAGGAGCCCCGTTTCCGCCTCCTAGCTCGAGAGGAGGGATCCTTTCTCTGCGTGGTGGGGAAAGAATTCCCGGCATTCCCGTCGCATCTCAAGAGGAGGCGCTCTCCACAGGAAAGGCGAGAGGAACTCCAGGGTGGTGCCACCATTCCAGAGTCCCCCAGATGTCTCAGTCCATTCCAGGGAAAACTGTTTTCCTTGCACTGCCTCGACTTTCAAGCGAGGATCGACTCACAACACAGTGGCACGTGGGACAGCCCAGTGGGAAAGCCTCGTGGGAAAGCCTCCTGGAAAAGCCTCGTGGGAAAGCCTCAAGGGAAAGCTTCGAGGAAAGCCACAGATCCCTTGATCCACGCGAAGGGAAACGCGACACTGCTGCTACAGCTCGGAAGGAAAGCACACGTGCATGCCCCTACACTAGACGAAGACTGACTCCCTGGGGACACTCCAGGAGTGCCCCAAGATCCATGTCAGCACTGGAGAGGAATCTCAGGTTCCAGCACTGACTCCTCACAAGGTCTTAGGCCCCGGCATTGACGGAGAGGAAACCCGAGAGGCCCCCGTGCAACTCGCATGGGAACTGGCCTTTCCTTAGGCCACCAGAGCGGGTCCCTGAGGTCCGCTGTCGTAATTCGAGAGCACCTGCCGCAACTCGAGAAAATCCAGGAGGTTCTCCCCTCCAGGCGAGATGAGACCCATTTGTGCTGAGGCTTCTCGAGGCTAATCACATCTAACCTCTGGAACTTCCAAAGGGTCCTTCACACCCTTGCTACAACTCAAGAAGTTCCCCGACATACCCGTCTCCACTCGAGAGGAAACACGAGATTTCTGCCCACATCCAGAGGATCCCCGTTTCCGCCTCCTAGCTCGAAAGGAGGAATCCTTTCCCTGCGTGTTCGGGAAAGAATTCCCGGCGTTCCCATCGAATCTCAAGAGGAGTCGCTCTCCACAGGAAAGGCGAGAGGAACTCCAGGGTCGTGCCACCATTCCAGAGTCCCCCAGATGTCTCAGTCCATTCCAGGGAAACCTGTTTTCCTGCACTGCCTCGACTTTCAAGCGAGGATCGACTCACACCACGGTGGCACGTGGGACAGCCCTGTGGGAAAGCCTCGTGGGAAAGCCTCCTGGGAAAGCCTCGAGGGAAAGACACAGATCCCTTGATCCACGAGAAGGTAGGCGTGACACTGCTCCTACAGCTCGGGAGGAAACGCACTTGCATGCCCCACTCGAGACGAGGACTGACTCCCCTCTAGAGACTCCAGAAGTACCCCAAGATCCATGTCAGCACTGGAGAGGAATCCTCAGGTTCCGACACCGTCTCCACACAAGGTCTTAGGACCGGCATCGACGGAGAGGAATCCCGAGAGGCCCCCGAGCAACTCGCATGGGACTGGCCTTTCCTGAGGCCACCAGACCAGAGCGGTCTCTGAGGTCCCGACCTAAGTCGAGAGCACCTGCCGCAACTCGAGAAAATCCAGGAGGTTCTCCCCTCCAGGAGAGATGAGGCTCATTTCCGCTGAGGTGACTCAAGGCTAATCACACCAAACCTCTGAACTT
>NW_017199956.1:0-7160 GCF_001704415.2 Capra hircus
TTTTTCCCGAGGCAGGTAAAGGATCCTCCATCGAATCAGCAGGAAACAGGGCTCCTCTGGATGTGGGCGGGACTCTCGTGCTTCCTCTCGAGTGGAGACGGGTATGTCGGGGAACTTCTTGAGTTGCAGCAAGGGTGTGAAGGACCCTTTGGAAGTTCCAGAGGTTAGGTGTGAATAGCCTCGAGACGCCTCAGCGGAAAATGGGCCTCATCTCGCCTGGAGGGGAGAACCTCCTGGATTTTCTCGAGTTGCGGCAGGTGCTCTCGACTTACGACGGGGACCTCAGGGACCCCCTGCTCTGGTGGCCTCAGGAAAGGCCAGTCCCCATTCGAGTTGCTCGGGTCCTCTCGGGATTCCTCTCCCGTCGATGCTGGGGCCTAAGACCTTGTGTGTAGTCGGTGCCAGAAACCTGAGGATTCCTCTCCAGTGCCGACATGAATATTGGGGTACTTCTGGAGTTTCCTCAATGGAGTCGGTCCTCGTCTCCAGTGGGGGCATGAACGTGCTGTTTCCTTCCGAGGTGTAGCAGCAGTGTCGCGCTTCCCTTCGCGTGGGTCAAGGGATCTGTGGCTTTCCCTCGAGGCTTTCCCACGAGGCTTTCCACACGGCTGTCCCGCAGGGCTGTCCCACGTGCCACGGGGGTGTGAGTCGATCCTCGGCTTGAAAGTCGAGGCAGTGCAGGGAAAACAGGTTTCCCTGGAACGGACTGAGACATCTGGGGGACTCTGGGAATGGTGGCACGACCCTGGAGTTCCTCTCGCCTTTCCCTTGGATTGCGCGTCCGATTGAAATGCGACGGGAACGCCGGAAATTCTTTTCCCGACCACGCAGGGAAAGGATCCCTCCTCTCGAGCTAGGAGGCGCGAAACGGTGCTCCTCTGGATGTGGGCGGGACTCTCGTGCTTCTCTCGAGGTGAAGACGGGTATGTCGGGGAACTTCTTGAGTTGCAGCAAGGGTGTGAAGGACCCGTTGGAAGTTCCAGAGGTTAGGTGTGATTAGTCTCGAGACGCCTCAGCGGAAATGGGCCTCATCTAGCCTGGAGGGTAGAACCTCCTGATTTTCTCGAGGTGGGACAGGTGCTCTCGACTTACGTCGGGGACCTCAGGGACCCGCTCTGGTGGCCTCAGGAAAGGCCAGTCCACATGCGAGTTGCTCGGGGGCCTCTCGGGATTCCTCTCCCGTCGATGCTGGGGCCTAAGCATTGTGTGTAGTCAGTGCCAAACCTGAGGATTCCTCTCCAGTGCTGACATGGATCTTGGGGTACTTCTGGAGTCACCCCAGGGGAGTCAGTCCTCGTCTCGAGAGGGGTATGCACGTGCGCTTTCCTCCATAGCTGTGGCAGCTGTTTGCACTTCCCTTCGCGTGGATCAAGGGATCTGTGGCTTTCCATTGAGGCTTTCCCAGGAGGCTTTCCCACGAGGCTTTCCCACGAGGCTATCCCTCGAGGCTTTCCCACAGGGCTGTCCCACGTACCACCATGGTGTGAGTTGATCCTCGGCTTGAAAGTCTAGGCAGTGCAGGGAAAACAGGATTTCCTGGAATTGACTGAGACATCTGGGGGACTCTGGGAATGGTGGCATGACAGGGGAGTTCATCTCGCCTTTCCTGTGGAGAGTGACTCCGAGAATTCTTTCGTTATCACGCTGGGAAAGGATCCCTCCTCTCGAGCTATGAGACGGAAACGGGGCTCCTCTGGATGTGGCGGGACTCTCGTGCCTCCTCTCGAGTGGAGACGGGTATGGGGGAACTTCTTGAGTTGCAGCAAGGGTGTGAAGGACTCTTTGGAAATTCCAGAGCTTAAGTGTGATTAGCCTCGAGACGCCCCAGCGGAAATCGGCCCATCTCTCCTGGAAGGGACAACCACCTGGATTTTTCTCAAGTTGCCGCAGGTGCTCTCGACCTATGACGGGGACCTCAGGGAACCGCTCTGTTGGCCTGAGGAAATGCCAGTACCCATGCGAGTTGCACGGTGGCCTCTCAGGATTCCTCTCCCGTCGATGCGGTCCTAAGACCTTGTTTGGAGTCGGTGCAAGAACCAGAGGATTCCTCTCCAGTGCTGATATGGATCTTGGGGTACTTCTGGAGTCTCCCCACGGGAGTCAGTCCTCGTCTCGAGTGGGGCATGCACGTGTGCTTTCCTCCCGAGCTGTAGCAGCAGTGTCACTCTTCCCTTCGCCTGGTTCAAGGATCTGTGGCTTTCCCTCGAGGCTTTCCCATGAGACTTTCACACGAGGCTTTCCCACAGGGCTGTCCCACGTGCCACCGTGGTGAAAGTCGACCCTGGGCTTGAAAGTCGAGGCAGTGCAGGGAAAACAGGTTTCCCTGGAATGGACTGAGACATCTGGGGGACTCTGGGAATGGTGTCACGACCCTGAACTCGTGTGAAAGACTTGTGGGAAAGCCTCGTGGAAAGCCTCGTGGGAAAGCACAGATCCCTTGATCCACGCCAAGGAAAGCGTGACACTGCTGTTACAGCTCGGAGGAAAGAGCACGTGCATGCCCCCACTCGAGACGAGGACTGACTCCCCTGGGGAGACTCCAGAAGTACCCAAGTTCCATGTCAGCACTGGAGAGTAATCCTCAGGTTCTGGCACCGAATCCACACAAGCTCTTAATCCACAGCATCTACAGGAGAGGAATCCCGAGAGGCCCCGAGCAACTCGCATGGGGACTGGCCTTTCCTGAGGCCACCAGAGCGAGTCCATGAGGTCCACGTCGTAAGTCTCAAGAGCACATGCCGCAACGCGAGAAAATCCAGGAGGTTCTCCCCTGCAGGGGAGATGAGGCCCATTCGTGCTGAGGCGTCTCGAGGCTAATCAGAGCTAACCTCTGGAACATCCAAAGGGTCGTTCACACCCTTGCTGCAACCCAAGAAGTCCCCTGCATACCCGTCTCCACTCGAGAGGAAGCACGCGAGTCCCGCCCACATCCAGAGGAGCCCCGTTTCCGCCTCCTAGCTCGAGATGGGATCCTTTCACTGCGTGGTCTGGAAAGAATTCCCGGCGTTCCCGTCGCATCTCAAGAGGAGGCGATCTCCACAGGAAAGGCAAGAAGAACTCCAGGGTCCTGCCACCATTCCCAGAGTCCCCCAGATGTCTCAGTCCATTCCAGGGAAACCTGTTTTCCCTGCACTGCCCTGACTTTCAAGCCGGAGGATCAACTCACACCACGGTGGCACGTGGGACAGCCCTGTGGGAAAGCCTTGTGGAAAGCCTCTAGGGTAAGCCTCGAGGGAACGCCACAGATCCCTTGATCCACGCGAAGGGAAGCGCGACACTGTTGCTACAGCTCGGAAGGGAAAGCGCACGTGCATGCCTCCACTCGAGACGAGGACTGACTCCCCTGGGTGACTCCAGAACTACCCAAGATCCATCTCAGCACTGGAGAGGAATGCTCAGGTTCCGGCACCGACTCCACACAGATCTTAGGCCCCGGCATCGACGGGAGAGGAATCCCGAGAGGCCCCCGAGCAACTTGCATGGGGAATGGCCTTTCCTGAGGCCATCCGAGCGGGTCCCTGAGGTCCCCGTTCGAAAGTCGAGAACCCCTCCGCAACTCGAGGAAAATCGAGGGAGGTTCTCCCCTCCAGGCGAGTATTGGGCCCATTTGTGCTGAGGCGTCCTCGTGGCTAATCACACCTAACCTCTGGAACTTCCAAAGGGTCCTTCACACCCTTGCTGCAACTCAAGAAGTTCCCCGACATACCCGTCTCCACTCGAGAGGAAGCACGAGAGTTCCGCCAATATCCAGAGGAGACCCGTTTTCCGCCTCCTAGCTCGAGAGGAGGGATCCTTTCCCTGCGTGGTGGGGAAAGAATTTCCCCGCTGTTCCCGTCGCATCTCAAGAGAAGGCGCTCTGGACAGGAAAGGCGAGAGGAACTCCCAGGATCGTGCCACCATTCCCAGAGTCCCCCAGATGTCTCAGTCCATTCCAGGGAAACTTGTTTTCCCTGCACTGCCTCGACTTTCAAGCCGAGGATCGACTTACACCACTGTGGCACGTGGGACAGCCCTGTGGGAAACGCTCGTGGGAAAGCCTCGTGGGAAAGCCTCGTGGGAAAGCCTCGTTGGGAAACCCTCAAGCGAAAGCCACAGATAACTTGTTCCATGCGAAGGGAAGCGTGACACTTCTGCTATAGCTCGGGAGGAAAGCGCACGTGCATGCCCCCACTCGCGACGAGGACTGACTCCCCTGGGGAGACTCCAGAAGTACCCCAGGATCCATGTCGGCACGGGAGAGGAATCCTCAGGTTCCAGCACGACTCCGCACAAGGTCTTATGCCCCGGCATCGAGCGGTGCGGAATCCCGGGAGGCCCCCGAGCAACTCGCCATGGGGACTGGCCTTTCCTTGAGGCCACCAGAGCGGGTCCCGGATGTCCCCGTCGTAAGTCGAGAGCACCTGCCGCAACTCGAGAAAATACAGGAGGTTCTCCCCTCTAGGCGAGATGAGGCCCATTTCCGCTCAGGCGTCTCTAGGCTAATCACACCTAAAATCTGGAACTTCCAAAGGGTCCTTCACACCCTTGCTGCAACTCATGAAGTTCCCCGACATACCCGTCTCCACTCGAGAGGAAGCACGAGAGTCCCGCCCACATCCAGAGAGCCCCGTTTCCGACTCCTAGCTCGAGAGGAGGATCCTTTCCCTGCGTGGTGGGGAAAGAAATTCCCGGCGTTCCCGTCGCATCTCAAGAGGAGGCGCTCTCCACAGGAAAGGCGAGAGGAACTCCAGGGTCGTGACACCATTCCAGAGTCCCCAGATGTCTCAGTCCATTCCAGGGAAACCTGTTTTCATTGCACTGCCTCTACTTTCAAGCCGAGGATCGACTCACACCACGGTGACACGTGGGACAGCCCTGTGGAAAGCCTCGGGGGAAAGCCACAGATCCCTTGATCCACGGGGAAGGCAAGCGCGACTCTGCTGCTACAGCTCGGGAGGAAAGCGCACGTGCATCCCCCCATCGAGACGAGGACTGACTCCCCTGGGGAGGACTCCAGACGTACCCCAAGATCCATGTCAGCACTGGAGAGGAATCCTCAGGTTGCCACACCGACTGCACACAAGATCTTAGGCCTGGCATCGACGGGAGAGGAATCCAGAGAGGTCCCTGAGGAAATCGCTTGGGGACTGGCCTTTCCTGAGGCCACCAGAGCGTGTCCCTGAGGTCCCCGTCGAAAGTCAAGAGCACCTGCTGCAACTCGAGAAAATCCAGGAGGTTCTCCCCTCCAGGCGAGATGAGCCCATTTCCGCTGAGGCGACTCCGAGGCCAATCACACCTAACCTCTGGAACTTCCAAAGGGTCCTTCACAACCATGCTGCAACTCAAGAAGTTCCCCGACATAACCGTCTCCACTCGAGAGAAGCACGAGAGTCCCGGCCACATCCAGAGGAGCCCCCGTTTCCGCCTCCTAGCTCGAGAGGAGGGATCCTTTCCCTGCATGATCGGGAAAGAATTCCCGGCGTTTCCGTCTCATCTCAAGAGGAGGCGCTCTCCACAGGAAAGGCGAGAGGAATTCCAGAGTCGTGCCACCATTCCCTGAGTCCCCAGATATCTCAGTCCATTCCAGGGAAACCTGCTTTCCCTGCACTGCCTCGACTTGCAAAGCCGAGGATCGACTCACACCACGGTAGCTCGTGGACAGCCCTGTCGGAAAGCCTCGTGGGAAAGCCTCGAGGGAAAGCCACAGATCCCTTGATCCACGCGAAGGGGAAGCACGACACTGCTGCTACAGCTCCGGAGGAAAGCGCACGTGCATGCCCCGAATCGAGACGAGGACTGACTCCCCTGGGGAGACTCCAGAAGTACCCCAAGATCCATGGCAGCAATTGAGAGGAATCCTCAGGTTCCGACACCGACTCCACACAAGATCTTAGGCCCCGGCATGGGAGGAATCCGAGAGGCCTACGAGCAATTCGCATGGGGACTGGCCTTTCCTGAGTCCACCAGAGCGGGTCCTTGAGGTCCCCGTCGTAAGTCGAGAGCACCTGCCGCAACTCGAGAAACTCCAGGAGGTTCTCCCTCCAGGCGAGAGAAGAGGCCCTTTTCCCCTGATGCGTCTCGAGTCTAATCACACCTAACCTCTGGAACTTCCAAAGGGTCCTTCACACCCTTGCTTCAACTCAAGAAATTCCCGACATATCCGTCTCCACTCGAGAGGAAGCAGGAGAGTCCCACCCACATCTAGAGGAGCCACTTTTCCGCCTCCTAGCTCGAGAGGAGGGATCCTTTCCCTGTGTGGTTGGGAAAGAATTCCCGGCGTTCCCGTCGCATCTCAAGAGGAGGCGCTCTCCATAGGAAAGGCGAGAGGAACTCCAGGGTCGTGCCACCATTCCCAGAGTCCCCCAGATGTCTTAGTCCATTCCAGGGAAACCTCTTTTCCCTGCACTGCCTCGACTTTCAAGCCGAGGATCGACTCACACCACGGTGGCACGTGGACAGCCCTGTGGGAAAGCCTCGTGGGAAAGCCTCATCGGAAAGCCTCGAGGAAAGCCCCTGATCCCTTGATCCACGCGAAAGGAAGTGTGACACTGCTGCTACAGCTCGGGAGGAAAGCGCACATGCATGCCCCCACTAGAGACGAGCACTGACTCCCCTGGGGAGACTCCAGAAGTACCCCAAGATCCATGTCAGCACTGGAGAGGAATGCTCAGGTTCCGGCACCGACTCCACACAAGATCTTATGCCCCTGCATCGAGGGGAGAGGAATCCTGATAGGCCCCCGAACAACTCTCATGGGGATTGGCCTTTCCTGAGTCCACCAGAGCGCGGTCCCTCAGGTCCCCGACGTAAATCGAGAGCACCTGCCGCAACTCGAGAAAATCCAGGAGGTTCTCCCCTCCAGGCGAGATGAGGCCCATTTCCGCTCAGGCGTCTAGAGTCTAATCACACCTAACATCTGGAACTTCCAAAGGGTCCTTCACACCCTTCCTGCAACTCAAGAAGTTCCTGACATACCCGTCTCCACTCGAGAGGAAGCACGAGAGTTCTGCCCACATCCAGAGGAGCCCCGTTTCCTACTCTTGCTCGAGAGAAATGATCCTGTCCCTGCGTGGTCGGGAAAGAATTCCCGGCGTTCCCTTCGCATCTCAAGAGGAGCGCGCTCTTCAACACCAGGCGTGCGTGCCATTCCCAGAGTCCCCCAGATGTCTCAGTCCATTCCA
>NW_017199957.1:0-7160 GCF_001704415.2 Capra hircus
AAGGGTCTGTGCCAGCATATTTCATGGACTGGAGTCCTCCTATGTTGCCCTGACAGCCACTCCAAAGGAATGCACAGTGCAAACGTCCCTGCCTGTCTTCTCTGAACACTGCTTCTCCTTGAAATGTATTTTCCCTTCAGCTTTTGGAAGTAGGCAATTTCCAGAGTAGGCTTTCCTGGTGGCACAGTGGTAAAGAACCTGCCTGCCAATGCAGGAGACACAAGAGATGCAGGTTTGATCCCTGGGGTGGGAACATCCCCGGGAGGAGGAAATGGCAACCCACTCCAGTATTCTTGCCTGGAAAATTCCATGGGCAGAGGAGCCTGGCAGGCTACAGTCCATGGGGTCGCAAAAGAGTCATGCATGACTGAGCAATTGGAGCACAAACACAGCACAATTTCCACAGAGCAACACCTAAGTCAGCAATCTGGGACTATGAGTCATTTTAAAAACTATCTCATGGACTGAGTTTCATTGACTTCTTTTCCTAGCCTTTTTCTATGCTCTTATCGCATGTTATAATTATGTCTAGACCATGGAAGCAACGACGTGTCTCTGTGACTCATTTCTGCATTGCCAGAGTTTACCCGGGGCTTATCTCCTTAGCCAAACACAAATATCCCTTGGGTGAATAAATAAGGGTTCTTTTCTTTTTCTTTTAAAGGCAGAATTTGATAAAGCAGATGGGGGAAAAGATCATCTATAAAGACATGAAAAAGGTAGAAGCTTTTCAGAATTTTAATATTGTTTCAGGAATAAGAACCTGGTCTATTTCCACGTGAATAAAATCCATTATTTTCCTGGCTGTTTTCCCAAATAAGCAGCAAAGTAGATACAAGATGCTGACCTCGCTGCTCTATGCATTTTGTCCCAGTGGCACAGAACACCCAGGGCTGCTACAGGAGGGGCTGGAGGCCTTCATGTCCTTGTGCAAGCTCTTCCTTTCAGGGCTCTCCTCTGCGCCCAGCCCTAACCAAGACTGAAACCACTCCTTCTTCCTATTCTAAGGGCAATGGCTGCTGACATGGAGCCCAGGGCTACCCAGCTCCATCCTTCACTCAAACACCCAAGGCGATCTACAACTAAACAGAAAACTGGTTAACAGAGCTTGTGATTGGCCCAGGCTGCCCTGAACTTCAAAATGGTGCTTGTTTTAAAAGCCATTTCTTTTGAGTCCACCACTCACTGCTTCTTAAGAGTCCATTTTACTACTCGGCTTGGATAAAAAGGACAAATCAAAGTTCCCACCCAATTATAATTCCCCTGAGGGTTGTTCAAAATTTCCCATGTCAGCCAGAAACACAAATCGACCCTATAACCACTGAGTAATTTATGATACTGTCAGGAAACCCACGATTGGATTACACCAATGAAGCCTTTATTGTAACAGTAAATGCCCAGATATAATAATACCTCATGTTCATGGAACGCTTACTATGTGCCAATCACTAGACTAGGCACTTTACAAGCATTTTCCTTTTTGATGAGAAACGCAAAATGTATTCCCCTCTGTCAGCTTAAAAGCTATCCTCATGGGTAGGCGAAGTCCTTAAGTAGTGTGCCCAAAAATCTAAAACATAAAGTGAATTAAGTTTTAAGTAGACTTTGTAAATAGCTTTATCAGATTTTTCCAGAATGCCTATGTCACATACAGAGAATATATCCAGTCTTTAGCTTCATTCACTTTCTCAGGCTACTCTGTGTCCTCTTTATTATTTACCTATCCATTGTCAAAAAATTTACCAGTCTTTCTAACAATAACCTAGTTTATGATTTGCCAGTGTCAGAGAATGAAAGAATTCTGAATATCACAGCCTTTAAAAAATACTCAGTAAAAGTAATTTCAGCAAATGTAGCTTTAACTTCGTACCTCATCAAGATGAATTATGTTCTTTCAAAACTTTTCTTATGCACAAATAGATACTCCTCACTTACATGGACTCACTTTATATACTTAAATAAAATTAAGGAGGGACTTCCTTAGTGGTACAATGGATAAATATTCACCTGCCAGCGCAGGGGACACAGGTTTGATCGCTAGCCTGGGAAGATTCCACATGCTGCAGAGCAACTAAGCCTGTGTACCACAACCACTGACCCTGCACTCTAGGGCCCAGGCCCCACAAGAGAAGCCACTGCAATGAGAAGCCTGCACACTGCAACAAAAAAATAGCCCTGACTCACTGCAACTAGAGAAAGCCCGTGAGCAGCAACAAAGACCCAGTGCGACCAAAAATAAAATCAATTAAAAATAAATTATTTTTTAAAATAAAATAAATGAGTTATCTATATATTAGGACATTCAGGAAAAAAAATTTACTCTAAGGGATAAATCAGTGAGCCCATGGAAGCTGCCATGACAATCCACTGGTTTCCACATGAGCATATCTTTTCTTCAGAGGTGTCCCTGAGGTCATCTCAGATACAACTGTGTGAATTCAGGTCTGGCCCTTCAAGACAACCCAGTCTAAGTCTACACTGGCTCAGCTAGAGAAAATATCAGCATGGAGATATCTTAAGGCAGCTTCCTTGGTGGCCCTAGAGGCACCTGACTCATTGGAAGAGACCGCAATGCTGGGAAAGATTGAAGGCAAAAGGAGAAGAGGGCAGCCGAGTATGAGATAGTTGGATGGCATCACCGACTTAATGAACTTGAACAAACTCTGGGAGATAGTGGAGGACTGGTGTGCTGCAGTCCATGGGGTCACAGAGTTGGACATGACTTAGTGAGTGAACAACAATGACACGAGGCATCAGCCACCCTCTATGATGGCAGCCTACAGCCTGGCCAGGTTTGTGTGTAAAACCACCACCTCAGTTAGTCTTGAATATTCATACAGGACTGATGCTGAAGCTGAAGCCCCAATACTCTGGCCACCAGATGCAAAGAACTGACTCATTGGAAAAGACCCTGATGCTGGGAAAGGAAGGCAGGATGAGAAGGGGACAACAGAAGATGAGATGGTTGGATGGCATCACCAACATGATGGACACGAGTCTGAGCAAGCTCCTGGAGTTGGTGATGGACAGGGAAGCCTGGTGTGCTGCAGTCCATGGGGTTGCGAAGAGTTGGACATGACTGAGCAACTGAACTGAATTGAATTGAGTTTCCAAACCCAAAAGGAAACCTCAGAAGTAATGGAATCACTCGAAAAGCTGGAGCCGAAGAGACCCAAAATAAGAGGGCAGCAGGGGAAACTGTGCTCTAGTCCTAGGTCAAAGCCCTCTGCCCAGGTGATGTGGGGCCACCCCTTTTACCACTCTCCACTCCAACTTCCTCATCTGCAGAATGGGGATGAAACAACATAAACTTCAGGGTCATATGTGACTACAAAACGTTCCTGAGGTTTGTGGTCAGCATTTAGAGATTTGAACGCATCTGCCTTAGAGTGGCTCAAAAAGCCAGAAGAAATTAGCACACATCATCTCGAGTATATCTCTGCGCTATGTGCTTGTGTGCTTAGTCACTCAGTTGTGTCTGACTCTTTGCGACCCATGGACTGTAGCCCACCAGGCTCCAATGTCCATGGGGGTTCTCCAGGCAAGAATACTGGAGTGGGTTGCCATGCCTTCTTCCAGGGATCGAACCCAGGTCTCCCACATTGCAGGCAGATCCTTTACCATCTGAGCCACCAGAGAAGGAAAGGCAGAAAAGAACTGCATTTATGTCTGGAGTCAAGAGCCAATCATCAATGATCACTCCTATTCTTTGTCTTCAAGGACAAGACATTGACTCTCACTGGTTTCCATGTTTCTGTTGAGTGTGTGTATGTCTGTGCGTGTGTGTGTCAGGGGGGTGCGGTTTGACCTATGATACTACTTCACTTTGCCTATTAAAAATGAGACCACAAAAATCTAAAGTCATATGAACAACTTTTCCCCCTTCTATTTCTTCTGTGGACACAATGACCCTAAATGTTTCTGATACCCTGACTGGACCTTGCCTTCAGAAAATATACATGACATCAGCCTCTCTCTCTCAAAAACAAAATTCCTTCAGTGTTATTCTCTAGAGAAAAAAACTGCCCCAAACTTTAACCTGGCATTCAAAGACTCAAACTCTTCACCCTGCCCCCAATAGGACTCTTCCAACAGCCTCCCTCCTGGGCCCCTCCATTGGCACCCTGGGCTCTAGCCAGCATTGTCTAGAATCCCTAAGCTGTCTTGCCAATTCCTGCCAACAGGTTTCTGCTAGCCCCACTCCCGAGGAACGCCTCGCTCTTCTTTGATGCATAATCCACTGATCTGTCAAGGCGGCTTAAAGACCACCACCCCGAAGCAAGGTTTCTTGTCTACTCAAAAACCAGAGTCAGTTCTTCCTCCTCCACATCCCAAAGTACTTCTCTAACCCACCAATCATGCACCTATCCATCAACAAGTGTTTATTCACTCTCATGCCTCTGCCCTTCGCCAGGAGCTTGAGACACAGAACTACAAAACCCATGAAAGCAACAATGTGGACCCTTATCTCAGATGCAAATAAGACAAGCAGTGGTTAAAAAACAACTGTCAGGCAGTATGCCCCAAAGGTCCACATTGTAACCATCATGCCATTCTAACCTCCTGGATTATTATAATGTTTTTATGTTCTAATACATTGCCAGGCACAATGCTGATGGTTTGTGTGAAACATTTTATTTTGCTCTCCCATGTTTCTATGCAAGAAGTACATTATTTCTAACTCATTGGGAAAGACCCTGATGCTGGGTAAGATTGAAGGCAGAAGGAGAAGAGAGTGGCAGAGCATGAGATGGTTGGATGGCATCACTGACTCAAAGGACATGAGTTTGAGCAAACTCTGGGAGATGGTGAAGGACATGGAAACCTGGTGTGCTATAGTCCATGGGGTCACAAACAGTTGGACATGACTTAGTGACTGAACAACAACAAATACATTATTAGCCCTGTTTTACAACTGTGGTGTTGGAGAAGACTCCTGAGAGTCTCTTGGACTGCAAGGAGATCAAGCCAGTCAATCCTAAAGGGAAATAAATCCTGAATATTCATTAGAAGGACTGATGCTGAAGCTGAAGCTCCAGTACTTTGGTCACCTGATGCAAAGAGCCAACTCATAGGAAAAGACACTGATGCTGGGAAAGACTGAAGGCAAGAGCAGAAGGGAACGACAGAGGACGAGATGGTGGGATGGTATCACTGACTCAATGGACATGAATTTGAGCCAAGTCTGGGAGATGGCAGAGGACAGGGAAGCCTGCTGTACTGCAGTCCATGGGGTTGCAAAGAATTGAACACAACTGAACAAAGCAACAACAAGAAATGAACTAAAGCTAAGAAACATGTTCAAGAATTACATTTCTTTACATAATCAAATGACTAGAAGGTACCTATTTCCCAGAATTCTCTGAACTCCTCAGAAAATTATCCGAATAATAAATCATCAGGTGGTAAGACAGTCCTCTCTGCAGGTAAGGGAGGGAGAGGGGATTCATCACGGGGAAGAGATGAAAAGGAGAGAGGAGAAAAATGGAGCCTTAAGTTTACTGTTAAGAACATATCCCTGGAAATGTCTTCTTTTACTCTGTATATCATAAAGTTTTTGTACCCAACTAAGAAAATTAAAATACAACTTTTAACATATTTTACAAGTATTTGGAAACTGTATTTTTTCACATGGGAAGTTTCTAAAAAAACTAAAGAATTGTTCCCATGAAATAAGCATAAGCAGAATAGAAATTTGAAGGGGCTAGTTGGAACAGGTGAGAACTCATATAACCAAAACATTTTGGAAGACATACGTTTGACATTCACATATCCCCAATGGCATCAGGTGACAAAATGTCATGATCTACATGTTAGATTAAAATCTAGCCTAGACGTACTGTGAACCCATTTGAAAAAAGGTACAGGGCTCCACAAGGGATGTCATAAGTGGGAAATATAAAAAAGAATGATACCAAAGAATCTATGGATGTCTACTAAATTTGTCAGTTTTCTAATAAAAAGCTTGGCAATGGTAGATGTAATGGCCTTTATTTCAGGAAGCCTTTCTCTAAAGTCTCTCAGGTCTGGCATTGGTGTCCCTCCTTTGGGTACAGTGTACCCAGAGTTTCCTCCCACGAACAGAGAAAATATTTACCTACTGGAACTCTCTGCTAAACTATAAGCTCCAGGGAGGAGGGGGACTGTTCCTGTTCATATTGCCTTTATGAAGCATACACTAAGTTACTTTTGCATGACCTCTCCAAAAAATCTACATCTCAGATACGTGAGGATAAAGGAAACAGGAGGTATAATGGGTCTGTCAAGTGTCCATCATATAGGAGCATAAAACAAAGGTGAACAAGTATTTTAGGTCTAGTTTATCAAAATTCATACCATTAAATTTAAACCAATGAGGTGCAATACAGACCAGAATAATGAGTCATGTCCAGTTGGGTAAAATATAATATATATCTGGCTCTGCTCTTATTTATAAATTATCTTCCAGTTGAAAGCGTTAGTCACTCAGTCCTGTCCGACTGTTTGTGATTATGCATTGTAGCCTGCCAGGCTCCTCTGTCCATGGGATTGTTCAGGCAAAAATACTGAGTGGGCTGCCATTCCCTTCTCCAGGGGATCTTCCTGACTCAGGGATTGAACCCAGGTCTCCTGCATTGCAGGCAGATTCTTTACCATCTGAGCCACCAAGGAAGCCCAGAAATTATCTTAAGAAATTATCTTGCAGAATTCTTTATCATATATCAGAATGAATATCTGTAATATTATTTAAGCTTTCAAGTAGGGTTAAAAGTTGATTATCAGTGAAGCAGCTGACAAATATTTATTGGGAATTCATTATCTGCAAGATCCTGTAGTCAGTGGTGGGTGATGGAGCAGTGAGAACCAAAGGTTTCTGCCTAACTTAGGGTGATTAAATCATCGAGGGAGACATATTGTGTGCTCAATTGACTAGACAGCCAGGTATATACTGGAGTAAGTGATTGCTACGAGTTGGACTGTGGCCCTAAACTTCGTATGTTGAAAGTCTTAATCCCAAATATTTCAGAATGCAACCTTAAAGGTCACTGTAGCTATAACTGGCTATGATGAAGTCATATTGGAGTCGAGGTGGGCCCTTAATCCAATATGACTGGTGCCCTTTTAAGAAGGGGCAATTTGGGACTTCCTGGGCCATGCAGTGGTTAAGGCTCAGGATTTCC
>NW_017199958.1:0-7159 GCF_001704415.2 Capra hircus
ACTCTAGAAAATCCAGGAGGTTCTCCCCTCCAGGCGAGATGAGGCCCATTCCACTGAGGCGTCTCGAGGCTAATTACACCTAACCTCTGGAACTTCCAAAGGGTCCTTCACACCCTTGCCGCAACTCAAGAAGTTCCCCGACATACCCGTCTCCACTCGAGAGGAAGCACGAGAATTCCCGCCCACATCCAGAGGAGCCCTGTTTCCTCCTCCTAGCTCGAGGGGAGGGATCCTTTCCCTGCGTGGTCGGGAAAGAATTCCCGGCATTTCCGTCGCATCTCAGAGAGGAGGCTCTCTCAACAGGAAAGGCGATAGGAACTCCAGGGTCGTGCCACCATTCCCAGAGTCCCCAGATGTCTCCGTCCGTTCCAGGAAACCTGTTTTCCCAGCACTGCGTCGACTTTCAATCTGAAGATCGACTCACACCACGGTGGCACGTTGGACAGCCCTGTGGGAAAGCCTCGTGGGAAAGCCTCGAGGGAAAGCCACAGATCCCTTGATCCACGCGAATGGAAGCGCGACAGTGCTGCTACAACTCGAGGAAAGCGCACGTGCATGCCCCCACTCGAGAGGAGGACTGACTCCCCTGGGGAGACTCCAGAAGTACCCCAAGATCCATGTCAGCACTGGAGAGGAATCCTCAGGTTCCGGCACTGATTCCACACAAGGTCTTAGGCCCCGGCATCGACGGGAGAGGAATCCCGAGAGGCCCCGAGCAACTCGCATGGGGACTGGCCTTTCCTGAGGCCACCAGAGCGGGTCCCTGAGGTCCCAGTCGTAAGTCGAGAGCACCTGCCGCAACTCGAGAAAATCCATTAGGTTCTCCCCTCCAGGCGAGATGAGGCCCTTTTCCGATGAGGCTCCTCAAGGCTAATCACAATTAAACGCTGGAATTTCCCACGGGTCCTTCACACCCTTGCTGCAACTCAAGAAGTTCCCCGTCATACCCGACTCCACTCGAGAAGAAGGACGAGAGTCCCGCCCACATACAGAGGAGCCCCGTTTCCGCCTCATAGCTCTAGAGGAGGGATCCTTTCCTTGCGTGGTCTGGAAAGTATTCCCGGGCGTTTCCGTCGCATCTCAAGAGGAGGCGCTCTCCACTTGAAACGGGGAGGAACTCCAGGTTCGTGCCACCGTTCCCACACTCCCCAGATGTCTCATTCCATTCCACAGAAACCTTTTTTCCCTACACTGCCTCGACTTTCAAGCTGAGGATCGACTCACACCACGGTGGCATGTGGGACAGCCCTGTGGGAAAGCCTCGTGGGAAAGTCTCCTGAGAAAGCCTCGAGGGAAAGCCACAGATCCCATGATCCACGCGAAGGGAAGCTTGACACTGCTGCTACAGCTCGGGTGGAAAACCCACGTGCATATCTCCACTCGCGACGAGGAATGACTCCCCTGGGAGACTCCAGAAGTACCCAAGATCCATGTCAGCACTGGAGAGGAATCCTCAGGATCCGACACAGACTCCCACAAGGTCCCAGGGCCCGGCATCGACGGAGAGGAATCCCGAGAGGCCCCGAGCAACTGCATGGGACTGGCCTTTCCTGAGGCCACCAGAGCGGGTCCCTGAGGTCCCAGTCGTAAGTCGAGAGCACCGCCGCAACTCGAGAAATCCAGGAGGTTCTCCCCTCCAGGCGAGATGAGGCCCTTTTCGATGAGGCTCCTCGAGGCTAATCACACCTAAACGCTGGAATTTCCAAGGGTCCTTACACCCTTGCTGCAACTCAAGAAGTTCCCCGTCATACCCGACTCCACTCGAGAAGAAGGACGAGAGTCCCGCGCACATACAGAGGAGCCCCGTTTCCGCCTCATAGCTCGAGGAGGGATCCTTTCCCTGCGTGGTCGGGAAAGTATTCCCGGAGTTTCCGTCGCATCTCAAGAGGAGGCGCTCTCCACTTGAAACGGGAGAGGAACTCCAGGTTCGTGCCACCGTTCCCCACTCCCCGAGATGTCTCATTCCATTCCACGGAAACCTTTTTTTCCTGCACTGCCTCGACTTTCAAGCTGAGGATCGACTCACACCACGGTGGCATGTGGACAGCCCTGTGGGAAAGCCTCGTGAGAAGGTCTCCTGAGAAAGCCTCGAGGGAAAGCCACAAATCCCATGATCCACGCGAAGGGAAGCGTGACACTGCTGCTACAGCTCGGGAGAAAAACCACGTGCATATGCCCACTCGCGAAGAGGAATGACTCCCCTGGGAGACTCCAGAGGTACCCAAGATCCATGTCAGCACTGGAGAGGAATCCTCAGGATCCGGCACAGACTCCACACAAGGTCCCAGGGCCGGCATCGACGGGAGAGGAATCCCGAGAAGCCCCCGAGCAACTGCATGGGGACTGGCCTTTCCTGAGGCCACCAGAGCGGGTCCCTGAGGTCCCAGTCGTAAGTCGAGAGCACCTGCCGCAACTCGAGAAAATCCAGGAGGTTCTCCCCTCCAGGCGAGATGAGGCCCATTTCTGCTGAGGCGTCTCGAGGCTAATCACACCTAACCTCTCGAACTTCCAAAGGGTCCTTCACACCCTTGCTGCAACTCAAGAAGTTCCCCGACATACCCGTCTCCACTCGAGAGAGGAAGCACGAGAGTCCCGCCAAATCCAGAGCAGCCCCGTTTCCGCCTCATACCTCGAGCGGAGGGATCCTTTCCCTGCGTGGTCGGGAAAGAATTCCCGGCGTTCCCGTCGCATCTCAAGAGGAGGCGCTCTCCACGGAAAGGCGAGAGGAACTCCAGGGTCTTGCCACCATTCCCAGAGTCCCCAGATGTCTCAGTCCATTCCAGAGAAACCTGTTTTCCCTGCACTGCGTCGACTTTCAAGCCGAGGATCGACTCACACCACGGTGGCACGTGGGACAGCCCTGTGGAAAGCTCGTGGAAAAGCCTCTTGGGAAAGCGTCGAGGGAAAGCCACAGATCCCGTTGATCCACGCGAAGGGAAGCGTGACACTGCTGCTACAGCTCGGGAGGAAAGCGCACGTGCATGCCCCCACTCGAGTAGAGGACTGACTGCCCTGGGAGACTCCAGAAGTACCCCAAGATCTATGTCAGCACTGGAGAGGAATCCTCAGGTTACAGCACCGACTCCCCACAAGAACTTAGGCTCCGGCATCGACGGGAGAGGAATCCCGAGAGGCCCCCCAAGCTACTCACATGGGGACTGGCCTTTCCTGAGGCCACCAGAACGGGTCCCTGAGGTCCCCATCGTAAGTCGAGAGCACCTGCCACAACTCGAGAAAATCCAGGAGGTTCTCCCATCCAGGCGAGATGAGGCCCATTTCCGCTGAGGCGTCTGGAGTCTAATCACTTCTAATATCTGGAACTTCCAAATGGTCATTCACACCATTGCTGCAACTCAAGAAGTTCCCCGACATACCCGTCTGCACTTGAGACGAAGCACGAGAGTCCCGCCCACATCCAGAGAGCCCCGTTTCCGCCTCCTACCTCGAGAGGAGGATCCTTTCCCTGCGTGGTCGGGAAAGAATTCCCGGCATTTCCGTCGCATCTCAAGAGGAGGCGCTCTCCACAGGAAAGGCGAGAGGAACTCCAGGGTCGTGCCACCATTCCAGAGTCCCCAGATGTCTCAGTCCATTCCAGGGAAACCTGTTTTCCCTGCACTGCCTCGACTTTCAAGCGAGGATCGACTCACACCACGGTGGCACGTGGGACAGCCCTGTGGGAAAGCCTCGTGGGAAAAGCCTCGTGGAAAGCCTCGAGGGAAAGCACAGATCCCTTGATCCACGCGAAGGGAAGCGTGACACTGCCTGCTACAGCTCGGGAGGAAAGCGCACGTGCATGCCCCCACTCGAGACGAGGACTGACTCCCCTGGGGAGACTCCAGAAGTACCCCAAGATCCATGTCAGCACTGGAGAGGAATCCTCAGGTTCCGGCACCAGACTCCCAACAAGGTCTTAGGCCCGGCATCGACGGTGAGAGGAATCCCGAGAGGCCCCCGAGCAACTCGCATGGGGACTGGCCTTTCCTGAGGCCACCAGAGCGGGTCCCTGAGGTCCCAGTCGTAAGTCGAGAGCACCTGCCGACAACTCGAGAAAATCCAGGAGGTTCTCCCCTCCAGGCGAGATGAGGCCCATTTCCGCTGAGGCGTCTGGAGGCTAATCACATCTAACATCTGGAACTTCCAAAGCGGTCCTTCACTACCTTTGCTGCAACTCAAGAAGTTCCTCCGACATACCCGTCTCCACTCGAGAGGAAGCACGAGAGTCCCGCCCACATCCAGAGGAGCCCCGTTTCCGCCTCCTAGCTCGAGAGGAGGGATCCTTTCCCTGCGTGGTCGGGAAAGAATTCCCGGCTTTCCCGTCGCATCTCAAGATGGAGGCGCTCTCCACAGGAAAGGCGAGAGGAACTCCAGGGTCGTGCCACCATTCCCAGAGTCCCCCAGATGTCTCAGTCCATTCCAGGGAAACCTGTTTTCCCTGCACTGCCTCGACTTTCAAGCCGAGGATCGACTCACACCACGGTGGCACGTGGGACAGCCCTGTGGGAAAGCCTCGTGGGAAAGCCTCATGGGAAAGCCTCGAGGGAAAGCCACAGATCCCTTGATCCACGCGAAGGGAAGCGTGACACTGCTGCTACAGCTCGGGAGGAAAGCGCACGTGCATGCCCCCACTCGAGACGAGGACTGACTCCCCTGGGGAGACTCCAGAAGTACCCCAAGATCCATGTCAGCACTGGAGAGGAATCCTCAGGTTCCGGCACCGATTCCACACAAGGTCTTAGGCCCCGGCTATCGACGGGAGAGGAATCCCGAGAGGCCCCGAGCATCTCGCATGGGGACTGGCCTTTCCTGAGGCCACCAGAGCGGGTCCCTGAGGTCCCAGTCGTAAGTCGAGAGCACCTGCCGCAACTCGAGAAAATCCAGGAGGTTCTCCCCTCCAGGCGAGATGAGGCCCATTTCCGCTGAGGCGTCTGGAGGCTAATCGCATCTAACATCTGGAACTTCCAAAGGGTCTTTCACTCCTTTACTGCAACTCAAGAAGTTCCTCGACAAACCGGTCTCCGACTCGAGAGGAAGCACGAGATTCCCGCCCACATCCAGCAGAGACCCGTTTCCGCCTACCTAGCTCGAGAGTAGGGATCCTTTCCCTGCGTGGTCGGGAAAGAATTCCCGGCGTTCCCTTCGCATCTCAAGAGGAGGCGCTCTCCACAGGAATGTTGAGAGGAACTCCAGGGTTGTGCCACCATTCCCAGAGTCCCCCAGATGTCTCAGTCCATTCCAGGGAAACCTGTTTTCCCTGCACTGTCCTCGACTTTCTAGCCGGGGTTGGACTCACACCACGGTGGCACGTGGGACAGCACTGTGGGAAAGCCTCGTGGGAAAGCCTTGATGGAAAGCCACAGATCCCTTGATCCACACGAAGGGAAGCGCGACACTGCTGCTACAGCTCGGTAGGAAAGTGCACGTGCATGCCCCCACTCGAGACGAGGACTGACTCCCCTGGGGAGACTCCAGAAGTACCCCAAGATCCATGTCAGCACTGGAGAGGAATCCTCAGGTTCCGGCACCGACTCCACACAAGATCTTAGGCCCCTGCATCGACGGGAGAGGAATCCCGAGAGGGCCTCGAGCAACTCGCATGGGGACTGGCCTTTCCTGACGCCACCACAGCGGGTCCCTGAGGTTCCCGTCGTAAGTCGAGAGCACCTGCCGCAACTCGAGAAAATCCAGGAGGTTCTGCCCTCCAGGCGAGATGAGGCCCATTTCCGCTGAGGCGTCCTGAGGCTAATCACACCTAAACTCTGGAACTTCCAAAGGGTCCTTCACACCCTTACTGCAACTCAAGAAGTTCCTCGAAAAACCGGTCTCCACTCGAGAGGAAGCACGAGAGTCCCGCCCACATCCAGCGGAGACCCGTTTCCGCCTCCTAGCTCGAGAGGAGGGATCCTTTCCCTGCCTGGTCGGAAAAAATTCCCGGCGTTCCGCTCGCATCTCAAGAGGAGGCGCTCTCCACAGGAAAGTCGAGACGAACTCCAGTGTCATGTCAATATTCCCAGAGTCCTGCAGAAGTCTCAGTCCATTCCAGGGAAACTGTTTTCCCTGCACTGCCTCGACTTTCAAGTCGAGGATCGACGCACACCAAGGTGGCACGTGGGACAGCCCTGTGGGAAAGCCTCGTGGGAAAACCTCGTGGGAAAGCCTCGAGGGAAAGCCCCAGATCCCTTGATCCACGCCAAGGGAAGCGCGACACTGCTGTTACAGCTCGGGAGGAAAGCGCACCTGCATGCCCCCACTCGAGACGAGGACTGACTCCCCTGGGGAGACTCCAGAAGTACCCCAAGATCCATGTCAGCACTGGAGAGGAATACTCAGGTTCCGGCACCGATTCCACACAAGGTCTTAGGCTCCGGCTTCGACGGGAGAGGAATCCCGAGAGGCCCCGAGCATCTCGCATGGGGACTGGCCTTTCCTGAGGCCACCAGAGCGGGTCCCTGAGGTCCCAGTCGTAAGTCGAGAGCACCTGCCGCAACTCGAGAAAATCCAGAAGGTTCTCCCCTCCAGGCGAGATGAGGCCCATTTCCACTGAGGCGTCTGGAGGCTAATCACATCTAACATCTGGAACTTCCAAAGGGTCATTCACTCCTTTACTGCAACTCAAGAAGTTCCTCGACAAACCGGTCTCCGCTCGAGAGGAAGCACGAGATTCCCGCCCACATCCAGCAGAGACCCGTTTCCGCCTCCTAGCTCGAGAGTAGGGATCCTTTCCCTGCGTGGTCGGGAAAGAATTCCCAGCATTCCTGTCGCATTTCAAGAGGAGGCGCTCTCCACAGGAAAGGCGGAGAGAACTCCAGGGTTGTGCCACCATTCCCAGAGTCCCCCACATGTCTCAGTCCATTCCAGGGAAACCTGTTTTCCCTGCACTGCCTCGACTTTCAATCCAAGGATCGACTCTCACCACAGTGGCACGTGGACAGCCTGTGGACAAGCCTCGTGGGAAAGCCTCGTGGGAAAGCCTCGAGGGAAAGCCACAGATTCTTGATCCACGCGAAGGGAAGTGCGACACTGCTGCTACAGCTCGGAAGGAAAGGGCACGTGCATGTCCCCACTCGAGACGAGGACTGACTCCCCTGGGGAGACTCCAGAAGTACCCCAAGGACCATGTCAGCCACTGCAGAGGAATCCTCAGGTTCCGGCACTGACTCCA
>NW_017199959.1:0-7159 GCF_001704415.2 Capra hircus
TTAAAAATCCATCCAATTTGTCTTTTTTTTTTTACCTCGGAGAGAACGAGTTTGCTCCACCTCCACCCTTTGCAGTGTGGGGAAGAGGGCACCACCCTCTCCCAAAGGGGACATAGGGCCTACCAGAGAGAAAGGCCCCTTGAGGAGCTGAGCCCAGGTAGGCAGCCAGTGATGTCAAGCACACTCCCGCTGCTTGCTTCTTCATGGGCACTCCCACGATCTGCTAGGAATGTCTTTTGCAAGGATCTCAAAGGGAAGGGGAGATACATGGCCCTGTCTCTGGAACTTCAGTCCTCTGAGCAGATCTGGAGGTCTTGAGTTGTATAAGCAAACCTGTTCCTTCCAAATAGAGGCTTGCAAACACACCCCGGTGGTTGCCTCTTCTTTCCCGAAGAAGTCTTTCTTTCCCCACATGCTGCGAACTCCCTGTCCCAACCTCCAAGAAATAGCGCTTCTTGCCATTCCTTTCTTAGAGGCAGTTATCCCTGAGCTTGGGGCCGTAGGGAGTAGCCCCACACTCACAGGGAAAGGCAAAGACTCCTCCATACATCTCCTCTATCCCCTTTGCTCTGGAGGAGAGCTCTAGTGAGCCTAGGTCTTTCAGGAAAATTCTTGGCTTGGACAGGATCTCACCCTGTTTGTGAACCTGCCATACCCAACCAGGGGCCACAGAGCACCTGTTTCAGTAAAGTGGCCCTGAAAGGGTGCAGCCTAGCAAAGAGCTTGAAAATCCATTCAATTGCTGTTTTGTACCTCTGACAGAGCGAGCTTGGCTCCACCCTTTGGCAGTGAGGAGAAAAGAGGCATGACACCCTCCCCAAGGGACATGGGGCCTACTTCGAGAGGAAAGGCCCCTTGTGGAGCTGAGGCCAGGAAGGCACACAGTCGTGTCAAACACACTCCACTGCTTGCTTCTTCAGGGGCACTCCCGCTATCAGCTAGGAATGTCTTTGCAATGATCACAAAGGGAAGGGGAGATACAGGGCCCTGCTTCTGGACCTCCGGTGCTCTGAGCAAATCGAGGTCTCCCTTGTTGGTCAAGGTCAAGCTCAAGTTCAAGTCAAGGTCAAGTCAAGTTCAAGGTCAAGTTCAAGGCTCAACAAGTTCAAGTTCAAGTTCAAGTTCAAGGTCAAGTCCTCAAGTTCAAGTCAAGTCAAGCTCTTCGTCAAGTTCAAGTTCAAGTTGAAGTCAAAGGTCAAGTTCAAGTTGAAGCAAGTTTCAAAGTTCAAGTTCAAGGTTCAAGGTCAAGGTCAAGTTCAAGTTCAAGTTCAAGTTCAAGTTCAAGTTCAAGGTCAAGTCAACAAGTTCAAGTTGAAGTTCAAGTTCAAGGTCAAGTTCAAGTTCAAGTTCAAGTTCAAGTTCAAGTTCAAGTTCAAGAAAGGTCAAGGTCAAGTTCAAGTTCAAGTCAAAGTCAAGTTCAAGGTTCAAGTCAAGTTCAATTCAAGTT
The DNA here is from genome assembly GCF_001704415.2 of Capra hircus. Taxonomy (NCBI): domain Eukaryota; kingdom Metazoa; phylum Chordata; class Mammalia; order Artiodactyla; family Bovidae; genus Capra; species Capra hircus. The sequence continues at coordinate 1,448 of NW_017199959.1, forward strand.
CAAGTCAAGTTCAAGTTCAAAGTCAAGTTCAATCAAGGTCAAGGTTCAAGGTCAAGTTCAAGTTTCAAGTTCAAGTTGAAGTTTTCAAGTTCAAGGTCAAGGCAAGGTCAAGTTCAAGTTCAAGTTCAAGGTCAAGTCAAGTCAAGGTCAAGTTCAAAGTTCAAAGGGCAGGGCAAGGCCAAGCCCAAGACCAAGGCAAGGGCAACGGCAACGCCAAGGGCAAGGCAAGGCCCAGGCCAAGGCAAAGGCCAAGGCCACCAAAGCGAGCCCAAACCCCGTAACGCCTGACAAAAGGCAGAAGCCACTAGGCCCTGTGCAGAGAAGCCACTGAAGGCCAGCAAGGCCACAGACCTCCCGACTCCCATTCCCACATGAAGATGTGAGGAGGATAAAGGGCCTCATCCCAGCAAAGCACCCGCTCCCACCACCCCCAACCCCGGCCCCGCCCCCCGCAGCACGCCCCTGAAACAACACTGTCTTCCAGAAAAGAGAACGGAGAAGCCATGTGTGTGCCAAAGCGAGCAAGATGAACGAACGATGCCACGCCCTCCGAATTTGGGCACACCTGACGCCTCGGAACCCCGGGCCTGGCCGATGGGTCCCAGCCGTTCTCGGGTGGGAGGGGGGGTCAACACATTGGCCGAGAGCCCTTGCCCAGGCCACCCGCAAATCCCCTGAGATGTGATCCGACCACAGGACCGAGGGCAAACGTACCGCTTGAGGTGCTGGAGGAGCGGACGAAAGCCATGGTGGGAGAGGCACACGGGCACGCTGCAGACTGCTGGCTGAGTGGGCGGGGACCCAGCAGCTCAGGACTCTGGAGAACGGGAGCGTCTCCGCCACATTGACGTCAATAGGGTTTGGGTGGGTAGATGGAGGGGCCGCCCCTGGCCTCTTTCCAAGCAGAGACCCTGGACGGAGTCCCGTGGAGCGAGTGGGCTTTCCCGGGCACGGCTGTGCCTGGACCGCCAAGATCCCCGTTGGGGTGGGCGGGCAGTTCGGGGGCTTTGGTTTGTGGCCCTCCCTCGCAGCGGGGGTGGGTTCAACCCCGAGTGGATCAGTCAGGGGGCCCTCAGCAGTGCCAAGGGAACTCACCGCCCAGGAAACGCCCCTAGGTCCCTTTGAATTGGCCACCAACGCCCCCTTTCCCAGCCTGCCTTGCTCTGAGATTTCCGCCTTTTCACATTCCACAGGTCCCTGGTCCTCGATTGTCCCCCGCTGGCTCCTCCGAGGCATTCCGGGACACCAGACGCTCTCTCCAGCGCCTCCACCTAGATCCCTCGCTGTCCTCGCTCCGTTTCCCCCATGCCCCCTCCCCAACTCCTCCGTGGCTCTTGCATCCTTTCCCTACAGCAGTCCCAGAGTGCCACCCCGAGGGCTTTGAGTTGCCTGGAGCCAAGGCTCCGGCCAGAGACCTGAGGGGCCAGCGTCTGGACTGGCAGCTAATGCCATTTGGGCTTTTCTCACGTGGAGCCTGAGGCCCGCCCCACCTCCGCGGGCAACCCCCAGCGCGAGTGCCCTGGAGATACCCGCCCAAGGGGACAGTGTATCCCCTACTTGGGGAAGGAGGTTCCTGTTTTCCCTGCACTGGTTCGACTTTCATGCCGAGGATCGACTCACACCATGGTGGCAAGTGGAATAGCCTTGTGGGAAAGCCTCATGGGAAAGACTCCAGGGAAAGCCACAGATTCCTTGATCCACGAGGGAAGCGTGACACTGCTGCTACGCTCGGGAGGAAAGCGCACGTGCATGACCCCACTCGAGCGAGGACTGACGCCTTGGGAGACTCCAGAAGTACGCCAAGATCCATGTCAGCACTGCAGAGGAATCCTCAGGTTCCGGCCCGACTCCACACAAGGTCTTAGGCCCGCATCGACCGGAGAGGAATCCTGAGAGGCCCCCTAGCACCTCGCATGGGGACTGGCCTTTTCCTGAGGTCACCAGAGCGGGTCCCTGAGGTCTCCGTCGTAACTCGAGAGCACCTGCCACAACTCGAGAAAATCCAGGAGGTTCTCCCCTCCAGGGCGAGATGAGGCCCATTTCCGCTGAGGTGTCTTGAGGCTAATCACACCTAACCTCTGGAACTTCCAAAGGGTCCTTCACACCATGCTTGCAACTCAAGAAATTCTCCGACATACCGGTCTGCACTCGAGAGGAAGCACGAGAGTCCCACCCCATATCCAGAGGAGCCCCATTTCTGCCTCTTAGCCCAGAGGTGGGATCCTTTCCGTGCGTTGTCTGGAAATAATTCACCAGTTCCCGTCGCCCATTCAAGAGGAGGCGCTCTCCACAGGAGAGGCGAGAGGAACTCCAGTGTCGTGCCACCATTCGCAGAGTCCCCCAGATGTCTCAGTCCATTCCCGGGAAACCTGTTTTCCCTGCACTGCCTCGACTTTCAAGCCGAGGATCGACTCACACCACGGTGGCACGTGGACAGCCCTGTGGGAAAGCTTCTTGGGAAAGCCACGTGTGAAAGCCTCGAGGGAAAGCCACAGATCCCTTGATCCACGTGAAGGAAAGCGTGACATTGCTGCTACAGCTCGGGAGGAAAGCCCACGTGCAAGCCTCCCTCGAGACGAGGACTGACTCCCCGGGGAGACCTCAGAAGTACCCCAAGATCCATGTCAGCACCGGAGAGGAATCCTCAGGTTCTGGCACCGACTCCACACAAGATCTTATGCCCCGGCATAGACGGGGAGAGGAATCCCGAGAGGCCGTCGAGCAACTCGCATGGGGCCTGGCCTTTCCTGAGGGCACCAGAGCGGGTCCCTGAGGTCCCCGTCGTAAGTCGAGGGCACCTGCCGCAACTCGAGAAAATCCAGGAGGTTCTACCCTCCAGGCGAGATGAGGCCCATTACCGCTGAGGCGTCTCGAGGCTAATCACACCTAACCTATGGAACTTACAAAGGGTCCTTCATGCCCTTGCTGGCAACTCAAGAAGTTCCCCCACATACCCGTCTCCACTCGAGAGGAAGCCGAGAGTCCCGCCCACATCCAGAGGAGCCCCGTTACTGCCTCCTAGCTCGAGAGGAGGGATCCTTTCACTGAGTGGTCGGTCAAGTATTCCGGAGTTCCCGTCTCATCTCAAGAGGAGGCGCTCTCCACAGGAAAGGCGAGAGGAAGTCCAGATTCGTGCACCCATTCCCAGAGGCCCCCAGATGTCTCAGTCCATTCCATGGAAACCTGTTTCTCCTGCACTGCCTCGACTTTCTAGCCTAGAATCGACACACAACACAGTGGCACGTGGGACAGCCCTTTGGGAAAGTCTCGTGGGAAAGCCTCGAGGAAAAGACTCGTGGCAAAGCCTCGAGGGAAAGCCGCAGATACCTTGATCCACGCGAAGGGAAGCGTGACACTGCTGCTACAGCTCGGGAGGAAAGCGCACGTGCATGCCCCCACTCGAGATGAGGACTGACTCCCGTGGGGAGACTGGAGAAGTACCCCAAGATCCTTGTCAGCACTGCAAAGGAATCCTCAGGTTCCGGCACCGACTCCACACAAGGTTTGAGGCACTGACATCGACGGGAGACGAATCCCGAGAGGCCCGAGCAACTCGCATGGGGACTGGCCTTTACTGAGGCCACCAGAGCGGTTCCCTGAGGTCCCCGTCGTAAGTCGAGAGGACCTGCCGCAACTCGAGAAAATCCAGGAGGTTCTCCCGTCCAGGCGAGATGAGGCACATTTCCGCTGAGGCGTCTCGAGGCTAATCACACCTAAACTCTGGAACTTCGAAAGGGTCCTTCACACCCTTGCTGCAACTCAAGAAGTTCCCCGATATACCCGTCTTCACTCGAGAGGAGGAAGCACGAGAGTCCCGCCTACATCCAGAGGAGCCCGGTGTCCGCCTCCAAACTCGAGAGGAGGGATCCTTTCCCTGCGTGGTCGGGAAAGAATTCCCGGCATTTCCGTCGCATCTCAAGGGGGAGGCGCTCTCCACAGGAAAGGCGAGAGGAACTCCAGGGTCGTGCAACCGTTCCCAGTGTCCCCCAGATGTCTCAGTCCATTCCAGGGAAACCTGTATTCCCTGCACTGCCTCCACTTTCAAGCCGAGGATCGACTCACACCACGGTGGCACGTGGGACAGCCCTGTGGGAAAGCCTCGTGGGAAAGCCTCGAGGGAAAGCTACAGATCCCTTGATCCACGCGAAGCGAAGTGCGACACTGCTGCTACAGCTCGGAAGGAAAGCGCACGTGCATGCACCCACTCGAGACGAGGACTGACTCCCCTGGGGAGACTCCAGAAGTACCCCAAGATCCATGTCAGCACTGGAGAGGAACCCTCAGGTTCCGGCACTGACTCCACACAAGGTTTTAGGCCCCAGCATCGACGGGAGAGGAAATACGAGAGGCCCCCGTGAGGCCCCGAGCAACTCGCATGGGGACTGGCCTTTCCTGAGGCCACCAGAGCGGGTCCCTGAGGTCCCCGTCGTAAGTAGAGAGCACCTGCCACAACTCGAGAAAATCCAGGAGGTTCTCCCCTCCAGGTGAGATGAGGCCCATTTCCGCTGAGGCGTCTCGAGGCTATTCACACCTAAACTCTGGAACTTCCAAATGGTCCTTCACACCCTTGCTGCAACTCAAGAAGTTCCGCAACATTCCCGTCTCCACTCGAGAGGAAGCACGAGAGTCCCGCCTACATCCAGAGGAGCCCCGTTTCCGCCTCCTAGCTCGAGAGGCGGGATCCATTCCCTTCGTGGTCGGGAAAGAATTCCCGGCGATTCTTTCGCATCTCAAGAGGAGGCGCTCTCCACAGGAAAGGCGAGAGGAACTCCAGGGTCGTGCCACCATTCCAGAGTCCCCCAGATGTTTCAGTCCATTCCAAGGAAACCTGTTTTCCCTGAACTGCCTCGACTTACAAGCCGAGGATCGACTCACACCACGGTGGCAGGTGGGATAGCCCTGTGGGAAAGCCTCGTGGTAAAGCCTCGAGGGAAAGAAAAAGATCCCTTTATCCACGCGAAGGGGAAGCGGACACTGCTGCTACAGCTCGGGAGAAAAGAGCACGTGCATGCCCCCACTCGAGACGAGGACTGACTGCCCTGGGGAGACTCCAGAAGTACCCCAAGTTCCATGTCAGCACTGGAGAGGAATCCTCAGGTTCCGGCACCGACTCCACACAAGATCTTAGGCCCCGGCATCGACGGGAGAGGAATCCCGAGAGGCCCCGAGCAACTCGCGTGGGGACTGGCCTTTCCTGAGGCCACTAGAGCGGGTCCCTGAGGTCCCCGTCATAAGTCGAGAGCACCTGCCGCAACTCGAGAAAATACAGGAGGTTCACGCCTCCAGGCGAGATGAGGCCCATTTCCGCTGAGGCGTCTCGAGGCTAATTCTCACCTAACCTCTGGAACTTCCAAGGGTCCTTCACACCCTTGCTGCAACTCAAGAAGTTCCCCGACATACCCGTCTCCACTCGAGACGAAGCACGAGAGTCCCGCCTACATCCAGAGGAGCCCCGTTTCCGCCTTCTAGCTCGAGGGGGCGATCCTTTCCCTGCGTGGTCGGAAAGAATTCCCGGCGTTCCCGTCGCATCTCAAGAGCAGGCGCTCTCCACAGGAAAGGCGAGAGAGGAACTCCAGGTCGTGCCACCATTCCCAGAGTCCCCCAGATGTCTCAGTCCATTACAGGGAAACCTGTTTTCCCTGCACTGCGTCGACTTTCAAGACGAGGATGACTCACACCACAGTGGCACGTGCGACAGCCCTGTGGGAAAGC
>NW_017199960.1:0-7159 GCF_001704415.2 Capra hircus
CGGCATCCACGAGAGAGGAATACCGAGAGGCACCCGAGCAACTCGCATGGGTACTGGCCTTTCCTGAGGCCACCAGAGCGGGTCCCTGAGGTCCCGTCGTAAGTCAAGAGCACCTGCCGCAACTCGAGAAATCCAGGAGGTTCTCCCCTCCAGGCGAGATGAGGCCCATTTCCGCTGAGGCATACTCTCCAGGCAAATCACACCTAACATCTGGAAGCTTCCAAAGGGTCCTTCACACCCTGGCTGCAACTCAAGAAGTTCCCCGACATACCCGTCTCCCACTCGAGAGGAAGCACGAGAGTCCCGCCACATCCAGAGGAGCCCCCGTTTCCGCCTCCTAGCTCGAGAGGAGGGATCCTTTTCCTGCGTGGTTGGGAAAGAATTCCCAGCGTTTCCGTCGCATCTCAAGAGGAGGGGTTCTCCACAGGAAAGGCGAGAGGAACTCCAGGGTCGTGCCACCATTCCCAGAGTCCCCCAGATGTCTCAGTCCATTCCAGGGAAACCTGTTTTCCCTGCACTGCCTCGACTTTCAAGGCCGAGGATAGACTCACACCACGGTGGCACGTGGGACAGCCCTGTGGGAAAGCCTCGTGGGAAAGCCTCGAGGAAAAGCCACAGATCCCTTTGATCCACGCGAACGGAAGCGTGACACTGCTGTTACAGCTCGGGGGAAAATCGCACGTGAATGCCCCAATCAAGACGAGGTCTGACTCCCCTGGGCAGACTCCAGAAGTACCCCAAGATTCGTGTCAGCACTGGAGAGGAATCCTCAGGTTCCGGGATGGACTCCAACAAGGTCTTAGGCGCCAGAATCGACAGGAGAGGAATCCTGAGAGGCCCCAAGCAACTCGCTTGGGACTGGCCTTTCCTGAGGCCACCAGAGCGGGTCCCTGAGGTCCCCGTCGTAAGTTAAGACACCTGCCGCAACTCGAGAAAATCCAGGAGGTTCTACCCTCCTGGAGAGATGAGGCCCATTTCCGCTGAGGCTTCTCGAGGCTAATCACACCTAACCTCTGGAACTTCCAAAGGGTCCTTCACACCTTGCTGCAACTCAAGAAGTTCCCCCGACTTTCCCGTCTCCCACTCGAGAGGAAGCACGAGAGTCCCGCCCACATCCAGAGGAGCCCCCATTTCCCCCTCCTAGCTCGAGAGCGGGATCCTTTCCCTGCATGTTCGGGAAAGAATTCCCGCGATCCCCGTCGCATCTCAAGAGGAGGCGCTCTCCACAGGAAAGGCGAGAGGAACTCCAGGGTCGTGCCACCATTCCCAGAGTCCCCCAGATGTCTCAGTCCATTCCAAGAAGCCTGTTTTCCCTACACTGCCTCCACTTTCAAGCCGAGGATCGACTCACACCACGGTGGCACGTGGAACAGCCCTGTGGAAAAGCCTCAAGGGAAAGCCTCGTGGGAAAGCCTGCGAGGGAAAGCCACAGATCCCTTGATCCACGCGAAGGGAAGCGTGACACTGCTGCTACAGCTCGGGAGGAAAACGCACGTGCATGCCCCCACTCGAGACGAGGACTGACTCCCTGGGAACTCCAGAAGTACCCCAAGATCCATGTCAGCACTGGCAGAGGAATCCTCAGGTTCCGGCACTGACTCAAACAAGGTCTTAGGCCCCAGCAATCGACGGAAAGGAATCCCGAGAGGCCCCCGAGCAACTCGCATGGGGACTGGCCTTTCCTGAGGCCACCAGAGCGGGTCCCTGAGGTCCCCGTCGTAAGTTGAGACCACCTGCCGCAACTCGAGAAAATCCAGGAGTTCTACCCTCCCTGGAGAGATGAGGGCCCATTTCCGCTGAGGCTTCTCGAGGCTAATCACACCTAACCTCTGGAACTTCCAAAGGGTCCTTCACACCCTTGCTGCAACTCAAGAAGTTCCCCGACTTTCCCGTCTCCACTCGAGAGGAAGCACGAGAGTCCCGCCCACATCCAGAGGAGCCCCATTTCCCCTCCTAGCTCGAGAGGAGGGGATCCTTTCCCTGCGTGTCGGGAAGAGAATTCCCGGCGATCCGTCGCATCTCAAGAGGAGGCGCTCTCCACAGGAAAGGCGAGAGGAACTCCAGGGTCGTGCCACCATTCCCAGAGTCCCCCAGATGTCTCAGTCCATTCCAAGAAACCTGTTTTCCCTACACTGCCTCCACTTTCAAGCCGAGGATCGACTCACACCACGGTGGCACCTGGACAGCCCTGTGGAAAAGCCTCATGGGAAAGCCTCGTGGGAAAGCCTCGGAGGGAAAGCCACAGATCCCTTGATCCACGGCGAAGGGAAGCGTGACACTGCTGCTAGAGCTCGGGAAGAAATCGCTTCGTGCATGCCCCCACTCGAGACGAGGACCGACTCCATTGAGGATACTCCAGAAGTACCCCAAGATCCATGTCAGCTCTGCAGAGGAATCCTCAGGTTCCGGCACAGACTTCAAACAAGGTCTTAGGCCCCGGCATCGACGGGAGAGGAATCCCGAGGGTCCCACGAGCAACTCGCATGGGGACTGGACCTTCCTGAGGCCACCAGAGCGGGTCCCTGAGGTCCCCGTCGTAAGTCGAGAGCAACCTGCCGCAACTCGAGAAAATCCAGGAGGTTCTCCCCTCCAGGCGAGATGAGGCCCATTTCCGCTGAGGCCTCTCCAAGCTAATCACACCTAAACTCTGGAACTTCCAAAGGGTCCTTCACACCCTTGCTGCAACTCAAGAAGTTCCCCGACATACCCGTCTCCACTCGAGAGGAAGCACGAGAGTCCCGCCCACATTCAGAGGAGTTCCGTTTCCGCCTCCTATCTCAAGAGAGGGATCCTTTCCCTGCGTGTTCGGGAAAGAATTCCCGGCGTTCCCGTCGCTTCTCAAGAGCAGGCGCTCTCCACAGGAAAGGCGAGAGGAACACCAGGTTCGTGCCACCATTCCCAGAGTACCCCAGATGTCTCAGTCCATTCCAGGGAAAACTTTTTCCCTGCACTCCCTCGACTTTCAAGCCGAGGACCGACTCACACCACGGTGGCACGTGGGACAGCCCTGTGGGAAAGCCTCGTGGGAAAGCCTCGTGGGAAAGCCTCGAGGGAAGCCAAAGATCCCTTGATCCACGCGAAGGGAAGTGTGACACTGCTGCAACAGCTCGGGAGGAAAGCCTCCGTGCATGCCCCCACTCGAGACGAGGACTGACTTCCCTGGAGAGACTCCAGAAGTACCCCAAGATCCATGTCGGGACTGGAGAGGAATCCTCAGGTTCCGGCACTGACTCCATACAAGGTCTTAGGACCCAGCATCGACGGAGTGGAATCCCGAGAAGCCCGCGAGCAACTCGCATGGGGACTGGCCTTTCCTGTGGCCACCAGAGAGGGACTCTGAGGTAACCGTCGTAAGTCGAGAGCACCTGCCGCAACTCGAGAAAATCCAGGAGGTTCTCCCCCTCCAGGCGAGATGAGGCGCATTTGTGCTGAGGCGTCTCAGGGTAATCAGACCTAACCTCTGCAACTTCCAAAGGGTCCTTCACAACCTTGCTGCAACTCAAGAGGTTGCCCGACATACCCGTCTCCACTCGAGAGGAAGCACGAGAGTCCCGCCCACATTCAGAGGAGCCCCGTTTGCGCCTCCTAGCTAGAGAGGAGGGATCCTTTCCCTGCGTGGTCGGGAAAGAATTCTGAGTGTTCCGTCGCATCTCAAGAGGAGGCGCTCTCCACAGGAATGGCGAGAGGAACTCCAGGATCGTGCCACCATTCCCACAGTCCCCCAGATGCCTCAGTCCATTCCAGGGAAAACCTGTTTTCCCTGCACTGACTCGACTTTCAGCCGAGGATCGACTCATACCACGGTGGCACTTGGGACAGCCCTGTGGGAAAGACTCGTGGGAACGTCTCGTGGGAACGTCTCGTGGGAAAGCCTCGAGGGAAAGCCACAGATCCCTTGATCCACGTGAATGGAAGCGTGACACTGCTGGAACAGCCCGGGAGGAAAGCGCACGTGCATGCCCCCACTCGAGACGAGGACTGACTTCCCTGGGGAGACTCCAGAAGTACCCCAAGGTCCATGGTAAGCAATAGTGAGGAATCCTCAGCTTCCGGCACTTTCTCCACACAAGGTCTTAGACCGCAGCAAGAACGGGAGAGGAATCCCGAGAGGCCCCCGAGCAACTCGCATAGGGACTGGCCTTTCCTGAGGCCACCAGAGTGGGTCCCTGAGGTCCCCGTCGTAAGTCGAGAGCACCTGCCACAACTCGAGAAAATGCAGGAGGTTCTCCCCTCCAGACGAGATGAGGCTCATTTCCGCTGAGGCATCTCGATGCTAATCACATCTAACACCTGGAACTTCCAAAGAGTCCTTCACACCCTTGCTGCAACTCAAGAAGTTCCCCCGACATACCCGTCTCCACTCGAGAGGAAGCACGACGAGAGTACCGCCCACATCCAGAGGAGCCCCGTTTCCCCCTCCTAGCTCGAGAGGAAGGATCCTTTCCCTGCGTGTTCGGGAAAGAATTCCCGGCGTTCCCGTCGCATCTCAAGAGGAGGCGCTCTCCACAGGAAAGGCGAGAGGAACTGCAGGGTCGTGCCACCATTCCCTGAGTTCACCAGATGTCTCAGTCCATTCCAGGGAAACCTGTTTTCCCTGCACTGCCTGGACTTTCAAGCCTAGGATCGACTAAACCACGGTGGCACGTGGGACAGCCCTGTGGGAAAGCCTCGTGGGAAAGCCTCGTGGGAAAGCCTCGAGGGAAAGCCACAGATCACTTGATCCTCGCCGAAGGGAAGCGTGACACTGCTGATAACAGCTCGGGAGGAAAGCGCACGTGCATGACCCCACTCGAGACGAGGACTGACTCCCCTGGGGAGACTCCAGAAAGTACCCCAAGATCCATCTCAGCACTGGGGAGGAATCCTCAGATTCCGGCACCGACTCCACACAATGGTCTTAGGCCCCGGCATCGACGGGAGAGGAATCCCGAAAGGCCCCCGAGCAACTCGCATGGGGACTGGCCATTCGAGGGACTACCAGAGCGTGTCCCTGAGGTCCCCATCATAAGTCGAGAGCAACGGCCCGCAACTCCAGAAAATCCAGGAGGTTCTCCCCTCCAGGCAAGATGAGGCCCATTTCCGCTGAGGCGTCTCCAGTCTAATAACACCTAAGGCTCTGGAACTTCCAAAGGGTCATTTACACACTTGCTGCAACTCAAGAAGTTCCCCGATATACCCGTCTCCACTCGAGAGGAAGCACGAGAGTACCACCCACATCCAGAGGATGCCCCGTTTCCGCCTCCTAGCTCGAGAGGAGGATCCTTTCCCTGTGTGGTCGGGAAAGAATTCCCGTCGTTTCCATCGCATCTCAAGAGGAGACGCTCTCCACAGGAAAGGCGCGAAGAACTCCAGGGTCGTGCAACCATTCCCTGAGTCCCCCAGATGTCTCAGTCCATTCCAGGGAAACCTGTTTTCCCTGCACTGCCTCGACTTTCAAGCCGAGGATAGACTCACACCACGGTGCCACGTGGGACAGCCCTGTGGGAAAGCCTCGTGGGAAAGCCTCGAGGGAAAGCCACAGATCCCTTGATCCCCACGACGGGAAGCGTGACACATCTGCTACACTGTCCCTGAGGTCACGGTCGTATGTCGAGAGCACCTGCCGGAACTCGAGAAAATCCAGGGGGTTCTCTGCTCCAGTCTAGATGAGGCCCATTTTCTCTGCGGCGCCTCGAGAGTAATCACACCTAAACTCTGGAACTTCCAAACGTTCCTACACACTCTTGCTACAACTCAAGAAGTTCCCTGACATACCCGTCTCCACTCCAGAGAAGTACGAGGGTCCGGCCACCTCCAGAGGAGCTCCCGTTTCCGCCTCCAAGCTCGAGATGAGGGATCCTTCCCTGCTTGCTCGGAAAGAATTCCCGACGTTTCCGACGCATCTCAAGAGGAGGCGCGCTGCACAGTAAAGGCGAGAGGAACTCATGGGTCGTGCCACCATTCCAAGAGTCCCCCAGATGTCTCAGTCCACTCCAGAGGATCCTGTTTTCCCTGCACTGCTTCGACTTTCACGCCGAGGATCGACTCACACCACGGTGGCACGTGGGACAGCCCTGTATGAAAGCCTCGTGGGAAAGCCTCGAGGGAAAGCCACAGATCCCTTGATCCACGCGACGGGAAGCGGAACACTGCTGCTACAGCACGGGAGGAAAGCGCACGTGCATGCCCCACTCGAGACGAGCACTGACTCCCCTGGGGAGACTCCAGAAGTACCCCAAGATCATGTCAGCCCTGGAGAGGAATCCTCAGGTTCCCGGCCCCGACTCCAGAAAAGGTCTTAGGCCCCAGCATCGACGGAGTGGAATCATGAGTGGCCGCATATAGCAACACGCATGGGGACTGGCCTTCCTGCGCCCCCAGAAACGGGTTCCTGAAGTCCCCGTCGTAAGTCGAGAGCACCTGCCGAAACTCCGTAAAATACAGGAGTTCTCCCCTGCAGGCGAGATGAGGCCAGTTTCCACTGAGGTGTCTCGAGGCTAATCACACGTGACCTCTGGAACTTCCAAAAGTCTTTCACAGTCAAGCTGCAACTCAAGAAGTTCCCCGACACACCCGTCTCCACTCAAGAGGTAGCACGATGGTCCCGGCCACATCCTGAGGAGCTCCGTTTCCGGCTCATACCTCGAGATGAGGATCCTTTCCCTGCTTGGTCGGAAAAGAATTCCCGGCATTCCATCGCATCTCAAGGGAGGCGCTCTCCAAAGGAAAGGGGAGAGGAACTGCATTGTCGTGCCACCATTCCAAGACTCCCCAGATGTGTCAGTCCGTTCCACAGGAACCTGTTTTCCCTGCACTGCCGGCTTTCACGCCGAGGATCGACTCACACCACCGTGTGACACGTGGGACAGCCCTGTGGGAAAGCCTCGTGGGAAAGACTCGAGGAAAGCCACAGATCCCTTGTTCCCACGCAAGGGGAACCGTGACACTGCTGCTACCAGCATGGAGGAAATGGCACGCTCATGCCCCACTCGAGACGAGGCCCTCCCTTGTGGAGACTCCAGAAGTACCCAAAATCCATGTCAGCACTGGAGAGGAATCCTCAGCTTCCGGCCCCGACTCCACACAAAGAAGAGCACCTGCTGAAACTCGGAAATATCCAGGAGCCTCTCCATTCCAGGCGACATGAGGCCCATTTCTGCTGAGGCATCTCGAGACTAAC
>NW_017199961.1:0-7158 GCF_001704415.2 Capra hircus
GGAACTGAGGTTTCCTCTCCAGTGCTGATATGGATCTTGGGGTACGTCTGGAGTCTCCCAAGGGGAGTCAGTCCTCGTCTCTAGTGGGGCCTGCACGTGCGCTTTCCTCTCGAGCTGTAGCAGCAGTGTCACTCTTCCCTTCGCATATATCAAGGGATCTGTGGCTTTCCTCGAGGCTTTCCCACGAGGCGTTCCACGAGGCTTTCCCACAGGGCTATCCCACGTGCCACCGTCGTGTGAGTCGATCCTCGGCTTGAAAGTCGAGGCAGTGCAGGGAAAACAGGTTTCCCTGGAATGGACTGAGACATCTGGGGGACTCTGGGAATGGTGTCACCCTCTTGCTTTCCTGTGGAGAGCGCCTCCTCTTGAGATGCGAAGGGAACGCCGGGAATTCTTTCCCGACCACGCAGGGACAGGATCATTTTCTCGAGCAAGAGTAGGAAACGGGGCTCCTCTGGATGTGGGCAGAACTCTCGTGCTTCCTCTCGAGTGGAGACGGGTATGTCAGGGAACTTCTTGAGTTGCAGGAAGGGTGTGAAGGACCCTTTGGAAGTTCCAGATGTTAGGTGTGATTAGACTCTAGACGCCTGAGCGGAAATGGGCCTCATCTCGCCTGGAGGGGAGAACCTCCTGGATTTTCTCGAGTTGCGGCAGGTGCTCTCGACTTACATCGGGGACCTGAGGGACCGCTCTGGTGGACTCAGGAAAGGCCAGTCCCCATGAGAGTTGTTCGGGGGCCTATCAGGATTCTCTCCCCTCGATGCAGGGGCATAAGATCTTGTGTGGAGTCGGTGCCGGAACCTGAGGATTAATCTCCAGTGCCGACATGGATCTTGGGGTATTTTCTGGAGTCTCCCCAGGGGAGTCAGTCCTCGTCTCCAGTGGGGGCATGCACGTGCGCTTTCCTCCCGAGGTGTAGCAGCAGTGTCACGCTTCCATAGGCGTGGATCAAGGGATCTGTGACTTTCGCTTGAGGCTTTCCCACGAGCATTTCCCACGAGGCTGTCACACAGGGCTGTCCCACGTGCCAACGTGGTGTGAGTCGATCCTCGGCTTGAAAGTCAAGGCAGTGCAGGGAAAACAGGTTTCCCTGGAATGGACTAAGACATCTGGGGGACTCTGGGAATGGTGGCACGACCCTGGAGTTCCTCTCGCCTTTCCTATGGAGAGCGCCTCCTCTTGAGATGCGACGGGAACGCCGGGAATTCTTTCCCAACCACACAGGGAAAGGATCCCTCCTCTCGAGCTAGGAGGCGGAAAAGTGGCTCCTCTAGATGTGGGTGGGACTCTCCTGCTTCCTCTCGAGTGGAGACGGTATATCGGGAACCTCTTGAGTTGCAGCAAGGGTGTGAAGGACCCTTTGGAAGTTCCAGAGGTTAGGTGTGATTAGACTCGAGACGCATCAGGGGAAAAGGGCCTCATCTCGCCTGGAGGGGAGAACCTCCTGGAGTTTCTCGAGTTGCGGCAGGTGCTCTCGACTTACGACGGGGACCTCAAGGACCCGCTCTGGTGGACTCAGGAAAGGCCAGTCCCCATGCGAATTGCTCGTAGGCCTCTCGGGATTCCTCCCATCAATGCCGGGGCCTAAGATCTTGTGTGGAGTCGGTGTCGGAACCTGAGGATTCCTCTCAATTGCTGCCATGGATCTTGGGGTACTTCTGGAGTCTCCCCAGGGGAGTCAGTCCTCGTCTCGATTCGGGGCATGCACGTGCGCTTTCCTCCGGAGCTGTAGCAGCAGTGTCGTGCTTCCCTTCGCGTGGATCAAGGGATCTGTGGCTTTCCCTCGAGGCTTTCCCACGAGGCTTTCCGACAGGGCTGTCCCACGAGCCACCGTGGTGTGAGTCGATCCTCGGCTTGCAAGTCGAGGCAGTGCAGGGAAAGCAGGTTTCCCTGGAATGGACTGAGATATCTGGGGGACTCAGGGAATGGTGGCACGACCCTGGAATTCCTCTCGCCTTTCCTGTGGAGAGCGCCTCCTCTTGAGATGAGACGGAAACGCCGGGAATTCTTTCCCGATCATGCAGGGAAAGGATCCCTCCTCTCGAGCTAGGAGGCGGAAACGGGGCTCCTCTGGATGTGGGCGGGACTCTCGTGCTTCCTCTCGAGTGGAGACGGTTATGTCGGGGAACTTCTTGAGTTGCAGCATGGTTGTGAAGGACCCTTTGGAAGTTCCAGAGGTTAGGTGTGATTGGCCTCGAGACGCCTCAGCGGAAATGGGCCTCATCTCGCCTGGAGGGGAGAACCTCCTGGATTTTCTCGAGTTGCAGCAGGTGCTCTTGACTTTCGACGGGGACCTCAGGGACACGCTCTGGTGGCCTCAGGAAAGGCCAGGCCCAAAGCGATTTCCTCAGGGACCTCTCTGGATTCCTCTCCCGTCGATGCCGGGGCCTAAGATCTTGTGTGCAGTCGGTGTGGCAACCTGAGGATTCCTCTCCAGTGCTGACATGGATCTTGGGGTACCTCTGGAGTCTCCCCAGGGGAGTCAGTCCTCGTCTGGATGGGGGGATGCACGTGCGCTTTCCTCCCGAGCTGTAGCAGCAGAGTCGCGCTTGCCTTCCCGTGGATCAAGGGATCTGTGGCTTTCCCCCGAGGCTTTCCCACAGGGCTGTCCCACGTGTCACCGTGGTGTGAGTCGATCCTCGGCTTGAAAGTAGAGGCAGTGCAGGGAAAACAGGTTTCCCTGGAATGGACTGAGACATCTGGGGGACTGTGGGAATGGTGGCACGACCCTGGAGTTCCTCTCGCCTTTCCTGTGGAGAGCGCCTCCTCTTGAGATGCGACGGGAACACCAGGATTTCTTTCCCGACCACGCAGGGAAATGATCCCTCTCTCGAGCTATGAGGCGGAAACGGGGCTCCTCTGGATGTGGGCGGACCTCTCGTGCTTCCTCTCGAGTGGAGACGGGTATGTCGGGGAGCTTCTTGGTTGCAGTAAGGGTGTGAAGGACCCTCTGTAAGTTCCAGGGGTTAGGTGTCATTAGCCTAGAGACGCCTGAGCGGAAATGGGCCTCATCTCGCCTGGAGGGGAGAACCTCCTGGATTTTCTCGAGTTGCGGCAGGTGCTCTCGACTTACGACGGGGACCTGAGGGACCCGCTCTGGTGGCCTCAGGAAAGGCCAGTCCCCATGCGAGTTGCTCGGGGGCCTCTCGGGATTCCACTCCCGTCGATGCCGGGGCCTAAGATCTTGTGTGGAGTCGGTGCCGGAACCTGAGAATTCCTCTCCAGTGCTGACATGGATCTTGGGGTATTCTGGAGTCTCCCCAGGGGAGTCAGTCCTCGTCTCGAGTGGAGGCATGCACGTGCGCTGTCCTCCCGATTTGTAGCAGCAGTGTCACGCTTCCCTTCAGGTGGATCAAGGGATCTGTGGTTTTCCCTCGAGGCTTCCGACGAGGCTTTCCCACGAGGCTTTCCCACAGCGCTGTCCCACTGCCACCGTGGTGTGAGTCGATCCTCGGCTTGAAATTCAAGGCAGTGCAGGGAAAACAGGTTTCCCTGGAATGGACTGAGACATCTGGGGGACTCGGGAACGGTGACATGACCCTGGAGTTCTCTCGCCTTTCCTGTGGAGAGCGTCTCCTCTTGAGATGCGACGGGAACGCCGGAAATTCTTTCCCGACCACGCAGGGAAAGGATTCCTCCTCTCGAGCTAGGAGGCGGAAGCGGGACCCTCTGGTTGTGGGCGGGACTCTCGTGCTTCCTCTCGAGTGCGGGTATGTCGGCGAACTTCTTGAGTTGCAGCAAGCGTGTGAAAGACCCTTTGGAAGTTCCAGAGGTTAGGTGTGATTAGCCTCGAGACGCCTCAGCGGAAATGGGCCTCATCTGGCCTGGAGGGGAGAACCTACTGGATTTTCTCGAGTTGCGGCAGGTGCTCTCGACTTACGGCGGGGACCTCAGAGACCCGCTCTGCTGGACTCAGGAAAGGCCAGGCCCCATGCGAGTTGCTCGGGGCCTCTCGGGATTCCTCTCCCGTCGATGCCGGGGCCTAAGATCTTGTGTGGAGTCGGTGCCGGAACCTGAGGATTCCTCTCCAGTGCTGACATGGATCTTGGGGTACTTCTGGATTCTCCCCACGGGAGTCAGTCCTTGTCTCGAGTCGGTGCATGCACGTGCGTTTTCCTCCCGAGCTGTAGCAGCAGTGTCATGCTTCCCTTCGAGGGATAAAGGGATCTGTGTCTTTCCCTCGAGGCTTTCCCTGGAGGCTTTTTCACGAGGCTTTCCCACAAGGCTGTCCCACGTGCCACCGTGGTGTGAGTCGATCCTTGGCTTGAAAGTCGACGCAGTGCAGGGAAATCAGGTTTCCCTGGAATGGACGGAGACATCTGGTGTCTCTGGGAGTGGTGGCACGACACTGGAGTTTTTTCTCGCCTTTCCTGTGGAAAGCACCTCCTCTTGAGATGAGATGGGTACGCCGGAAATTCTTTCCCGAACACGCAGCGAAAGGATGCCTCCTCTCGATCTAGGAGGCGGAAACGGGGCTCCTCTGGATGTGGGCGTGACTCTCGTGCTTCCTCTCGTGTCGAGACGGGTATGTCGGGGAACTTCTTGAGATGCAGCAAGTGTGTGAAGGACCCTTTGGAAGTTCAAGAGGTTAGGTGTGATTTGCCGGGAGACGCCTCAGCGGAAATGGGCCTCATCTCGCTGAAGGGGAGAACCTCCTGGATTTTCTCGAGTTGCGGCAGATGCCCTCGACTTACCACGGGGACCTCAGGGACCCGCTGTGGTGGCCTCAGGAAAGGCCAGTCCCCATGCGAGTTGCTCGGGGGGCTCCGGGATTCCTCACTCGTCGATGCCGGGGCATAAGACCTTGTGTGGAGTCGGTCCTGGAACCTGAGGATTACTCTCCAGTGCCGACATGGATCTTGGGGTACTTCTGGAGTCTCCCCAGGGGAGTCAGTCCTCGTTTCGAGTGGGGCATGCACAGGCGCTTTCCTCCAGAGCTATAGCAGCAGTGTCACCCTTCCCTTCGCATGGATCAAGGGATCTGTGGCTTTCCCTCGAGGCTTTCCCACGAGGCTTTTTTCCCACAGGG
Organism: Capra hircus; assembly: GCF_001704415.2. Classification (NCBI taxonomy): domain Eukaryota; kingdom Metazoa; phylum Chordata; class Mammalia; order Artiodactyla; family Bovidae; genus Capra; species Capra hircus. The sequence continues at coordinate 5,030 of NW_017199961.1, forward strand.
CTGTCCCACGTGCCACCGTGGTTTGAGTCGATCCTCGCTTGAAAGTCGAGGCAGTGAAGGGGAAACAGGTTTCCCTGGAATGGACTGAGACATCTTGGGAACTCTGGGAATGGTGGCACGACCCTGGAGTTCCTCTCGCCTTTCCTGAGGAGAGCGTCTCCTCTTGAGATGCGAAGGAACACGAGGAATTCTTTCCCCACAACGCAGGGAAAGGATACCTCCTCTCGAGCTAGGAGGCGGAAACGCGGCTCCTCTGGATGTGGGCGGTACTCTCGGGCTTCCTCTCGAGTGGAGACGGGTATGTCCGGGAACTTCTTGAGATGCAGCAATGGTGTGAAGGACCCTTTGGAAGTTCCAGAGGTTAGATGTGATTAGCCTCGAGACGCCTCAGCAGAAATGGGCCTCATCTCGCCTGGAGGGGAGAACCTCCTGTATTTTCTCGAGTTGCGGCAAGTGCTCTCTACTTACGACGGGGACCTCAGGGTCCCGCTCTGGTGGCCTCAGGAAAGGCCAGTCCCCATGCGAGTTGTTCGGGGCCTCTCGGGATTCCCCTCCCGTCGATGCCGGGGCCTAAGATCTTGTGTGGAGTCGGTGCCAGAATCTGAGGATTCCTCTCCAGTGCTGACATGGATCTTGGGGTACTTCTGAGGTCTCCCCAGGGGAGTCAGTCCTCGTATGGAGTGGGGGCATGCACGTGCGCTTTCCTCCCGAGCTCTAGCAGCAGTGTCACACTTCCCTTCACGTTGATCAAGGGATCACTGGCTTTCCCTCGAGGCTTTCCCGAGACTTTCCCACGAGGCTTTCCCACAGGGCTGTCCCACGTGCCACCGTGGATCCTCGGCTTGAAAGTCGAGGCAGTGCAGCAAAAACAGGTTTCCCTGGAATGGACTGAGACATCTGGGGACTCTGGGAATGGCACGTCCCTGGAGTTCCTCTCCTTTCCTGTGGAGAGTGCCTCCTCTTGAGATGCGACGGGAAGGCCGGGAATTCTTTCTCGACCACGCAGGGAAAGGATCCCTCCTCTCGAGCTAGGAGGCGGAAACGGGGCTCCTCTGGATGTGGGCAGGACTCTCGGGCTTCCTCTCGAGTGGAGACGGGTATGTCGGGGAACTTCTTGAGTTGAAGCAAGGGTGTGAAGGACCCTTTGGAAGTTCCAGAGGTTAGGTGTGATTAGACTCGAGACGCCTCAGCGGAAATGGGCCTCATCTCGGCTGGAGGGGAGAACCTCTTGGATTTTCTCGAGTTGGGGCAGGTGCTCTCGACTTACGATGGGTACCTCCGGGACCCGCTCTCCGTGGCGTCAGAAAAGCCCAGTCCCAGCCCCAGTTTGCTCGGGGGCTCTCTCGGATTCCTCTCCTTGATGCCGGGGCCTAATACATTGTGTGGAGTTGATGACGGAACCTGAGGATTCCTCTCCAGTGCCGACATGGATCTTGGGGTATTTCTGGAGGCTCCCCAGGGGAGTCAGTCCTCGTCTGGAGAGGGGGCATGCACGTGCGCTTTCCTCCCGAGTTGTAGCAGCAGTGTCACGCTTCCTTCGCGTGATCAAGGGATCTGTGGTTTTCCCTCGAGGCTTCCGACGAGGCTTTCCCCGAGGCTTTCCACAGCGCTGTCCCACGTGGCACCGTGGTGTGAGTCGATCCTCGCTTGAAATTCAAGGAAGTGCAGGGAAAACAGGTTTCCCTGGAATGGACTGAGACATCTGGGGGACTCGGGGAAGTGACATGACCCTGGAGTTCCTCTCCGCCTTTCCTGTGGAGAGCGTCTCCTCTTGAGATGCGACGGGAACGCCGGGAATTCTTTCCCGCGACCACGCAGGGAAAGGATTCCTCCTCTTGAGCTAGGAGGCGAAGCGGACCCCTCTGGTTGTGGGCGGACACTCGTGCTTCCTCTCGAGTGGAGACGGGTATGTCGGCGAACTTCTTGAGTTTCAGGCAGCAGCGTGGTGAAAGACCTTTGGAAGTTCCAGAGGTTAGGTGTGATTAGCGTCGAGACGCTCAGCGGAAATGGGCCTCAATCTCGCCTGGAGGGAGAACCTACTGGAGTTTCTCGAGTTGTGGGCAGGTGCTCTCGACTTACGGCGGGGACCTCAGAGACCCGCTCTGGTGGCCTCAGGAAATGCCAGTCCC
>NW_017199962.1:0-19472 GCF_001704415.2 Capra hircus
TACCGTTCCAGTCCTTCGTGGCCCACTGCTGAGTTTCCAAATGGCTGGATACTGAGCTGCACACTTTCACAGCATCATCTTTCAGCATTGAAATAGCTCTATTGGATGCCATCACCTTCCACTAGCTTGTTCTTAGCTAGATTTTCTAAGCCCAACTTTACTTCACAGTTCCAGATGTCTGCGCCTCTAGATGACGGATTCATGACACACCATCGTGATTATCTGGTCAGGAAGATCTTTTTTACAGTTCTTCTGTGTATCATTCTTCAGGGTGACCCAATACCCCAGGTGGCCTGCATTTCCTCTTCTACTGGATGAGTTCTATGGTTTGGACTCTCCACAAACCATAGACAAGGGTTTGGGTGCTGGTGAAGAATCTGTGCCTAATTCTGGGAGGCTCAGAGAAAAGGAAAGAACTCCCAGAATCTGGGTGTGGAGGGGGCGGGGCTGAGAGGCTGCTCTTCTGTGAATAAAGGAGGTTTGACGATGTGAGAGGAGCTGGGGTGTGTATGTGTGTGTGTGCCCATGTGTGTGTCCAGGATAAATTCAAGGGAAGTTCAAGAGAGGGCAGCTGCCATTCTGGGACCAGAGCCTAGAGCAGCATGGCATCAAGCTCTGCTCATCCTCCTTCTTCTTTGGCCTCTGTTTTCCTTTCTCCTCCCTGTCCTCACTAGCATCTCATCTGCGTTTTATTGTTCCCACTCCTCCTCCCTCTCTTGCATCACCCCCACTACCATACACCCATCCCAACACGAAGCAGGCCAGCAAAGAAGAGGCTGAGCAGTCTGGGAGGAAAATGATGGAATATTTCCCACCAGCCTAAGAAGCACAAATACATTTCTTTCTGGTTAGATTCTTGTTTGAAGGGGACAGAGTAAGATGGCTCCCCCTCCACAGTCAGCTAAAGCAGCACAGGCCAGAAGGCCAACCCTGAAGATATGTGACCAAAATCAGGAACTCGATGTGGATGGAGGACATCTGATTCACAAGATCCCAGACAACTTAAAATCTTGGTGCCATCTTCATTATAAGGCAAGTTCCAAGGGGAGGACCACATTGTACCCTCCCGGCTTTGTTCATGTAAGGGTGCATAGGTGTGTGTTCGTATCTGACTTTTTCTGACCCCATGGACTGTAGCCTGCCAGGCTCCTTTGTCCATGGGACTCTCCAGGCAAGAATATGGGATTGGGTTGCTATTTCTTCCTCCAGGGGATCTTCCCAACCCAGGTGTTGAACCGGTGCCTCCTACGCTGCACTGGCAGGAACCTGAGAAGGTGTGCAGGCCTCATGCTCCTCCCTTTCCTGGATCTTCAGTGCTGAGCCACCAGGGAAGCCCTGGGAGTTTTGTCATTCCGCCTTTTCCCTTTTCTCTGGGTTTTGTTATCTTCCCAAGCAGCAACGTTTCCTCTCGCATCTCTTGCTTAAGGAGGCTAATTTAGAAATATCTCTTGGATATTCCATTTATTCCATAAGCATTCTTTCATTCTGGACTTAATCCTTTTGAACCCTATTCTGAGCCTTTTTGATTATTCAGTAAATATTTGTAAACAAAATTGTTAATTTTGATATATTGACTCAACCAATCAACACTGAGGTTGGCTCCCCAACCCCTCTCCATCCACACAGGACATGAGGCCCAGCTGTGGATGCCCACTGAACAGTGTTGGGGAAGCTTTGAAGTTTTGCTGGCACCTCCAGATGAATTGTATGGTCAAGTCATTCAAAATGACTGTTCTCTTGCTATCTGTTCATTCTCCTTCACCAGCCACTCCTTCACCCACCTAACTATCCAGTCCCCTTAATTACTAATTCAGTTCATTTGCTCAGTTGTGTCTTGTGGCCCCATGGACTGCAACACGTGAGGCCTCCCTGTCCATCATCAACTCCCGCGGTTTACTCAGACTCATGTGCATCGAGTTGGTGATGCCATCCAACCATCTCATCCTCTGTCACCCCTTCTCCTCCCACCTTGAATCTTTCCAAGCATCAGAATCTTTTCAAATGACTCAGTTCTTTGAATCAGGTGGCCAAAGTATTGGAGTTTCAACTTCAGCGTCAGGTCTTCCAGTGAATATTCAGAACTGATTTCCTTTAGGATGGACTGGTTGGATCTCCTTGCAGTCCAAGGGACACTCAAGAGTCTCCTCCAACACCACAGCTCAAAAGTATCAATTCTTCAGTGCTGAGCTCTGCTTATAGTCCAACTCTCACATCCATACATGACTACTGGAAAAAACCATAGCCTTGACTAGACGGATCTTTGTTGGCAAAGTAATGTCTCTGCTTTTGAATATGCTGTATAGGTTTGTCATAACTCTTCTTCCTAGGAGGAAGTGTCTTTGAATTTCATGGCTGCAGTCTCCATCTGCAGTGATTTTGGAACCCCCAAAATAAAGTCTGTCGCTGTTTCCATTGTTTCTCCATCTATTTGCCATGAAGTGATGGGACCAGATGCCATGATCTTAGTTTTCTGAATGTTGAGTTTCAAGCCAACTTCTCCACTCTCCTCTTTCACTTTCATCAAGAGGCTCTTTAGTTCTTCTTCACTTTCTGCCATAACGATGGTGTCATCTGCATATCTGAGTTTATTGATATTTCTCCTGGCAAACTTGATTCCAGCTTGTGCTTCATCCAGCCCAGTGTTTCTCATGATATACTCTGCATAGAAGTTAAAGAAGCAGGGTGACAATATACAGCCTTGACGTACTCCTTTCCCAATTTGGAGCACCTTGATTATAGGGCTTAATCAATAACCAACTATGCGGTTACCCCGACCCCAGCCTCTGGTTTCCCTGGTGACGGGTGAGCGAATCAGACATCAATTGTCCCTATAAGTTATAGTCTCCCCTCAAGTCTGTCCCCTCCCCCGCCCCCAGTAGTGAAGATCCTTGCCTTGTTGTTCCTGCCATGTGCTGAACACTGTGGCGTGTCACTCCAGGGCCCTTTATTTAGGAATTGTAAGATTCTGTATCCACTGAATGGTTGTTGTGTCTGTCACTGTCTATGGGCTGTTTTTCTTTGGTGTTGCAGCTGGGGAATTACAAGGCTTGGAGGCCTGCACGGTAGGCCCCAGTGCACAAGTAGGAAGGGGGTGTGTGAGGAGACATGGGTCAGCATTTCAGCATGGGAGGGACACAGGGAGCTTCAGCAAATTTTGGAGAAACCTGAGAAGGTGTGTAGGTCTCATGTTCCTCCCTTTCCTGGATTGAAACTAGCTGTGAGTTATGGGGAGGTAGGATAGGAACTGACTGGTGTCCAGTTTGATAGCTAGTGACTGAATATCTGCAAGTGGGTTGCACAGAAGTAGTGGATTTCCTAAAGCTCCTCCTCTCTGGAGCCTAGGTCTGACGGCCATGGTTGGGGATTGTTAGAAAGTAGCCCTTTGTAGAATGAGAAATGCTATGGAGCTTGGGTTGGTGGGTCTGAGTAGCTCTGTTCTCTCCACCTTCTCTCTTTGCTTCTCTGATTGGTAATTGGTGCAGCCAGGGAGGAAAGGGATCTGAAAATGCCCTCCTGCCCCTGAAAATGTGACTGAGCTGAAGCTGGTTTTCTTCCCTAAGGACTTTGTTTGCATTGGAGAGCTGATGTGTGGACTCCAGACCTGGACTGTAGAATTTAGAGGTATATCCTCTCCTGAGAAGTGCAAGCAGGTAAGTTACACATTTGGGTAACAGAGGCTCTCTGTTTGCTCATTCTCTGTCTCCAAAGACACTGTCCAAACCCAGCAGAAAACTCGGAGGCTCGCATCGTGGTGGGACGAAGTCTGCTGGGCCGAACGCCTGGCTTTCCTGTGGCTCCACTGCATGGGTTCTTTGCACGCATTTTCTGTGCCCTGGCTGAGCTGTTCAGGAGGCTCTAATCCTAATTTGGTGCTGCTGCTTCGGTTTTGGCAAGATAAGGGCATGGGAAAGGTCTGGCCTCCCAGTGTCAGCAGCCTGGGGGAGAGTGTGGGCAGGAAGGCCACCTCGGTCAGTGGCTGGGGGAGGCCCTGCAGACCTGGCTCCACCACGTGCAATCAGAGGACCAGGGCACAGTACTCAGCAGGCAGTAGGCAGCGAATGAACAGATTTTGGATGGATGAGAAGTCAGGATTCTGGGGACCAGACCTGGTTTGATCTGCAGTGAGGAGAGTTACTCTCTGAGCTCAGATACCATCACAAAGGGAGGGGAATGGTCCTTGTCCCTGCATTGCTGGCTATAAGAAGCAAGTGGAGGAAAGCAGACCACATTGCTTTGAAATCTGCAAAGTTCTTCCCAAGGGCAACCTCCAGATTCTCCCTAAATAGACCAGATAGAGGAGGCCGTGGGCCTCTCCAATAGCTTCTGCAGGCAGTGAAACTGACCCTGTGTTCCAGCTGGTCCCACAGGCAGTCATTAATGCAGATGGACTCCTCCGAGTGCTGGCACAGGTTCCAGATTTCACCAAGATGCTCCTCTAGCAGGTCTGCTCCTGCAGCCACCCACGAGGACAGGAGGAGGTGGATATGAGCGTCCTGGTCACATGTGGGGGGTGAGGCTTGGCCAGCAAACTCCCTAAATATCACCATCCTCTCTCATTCAGACATCCAGAAGTTTAGGTGAGCTTGCTTGAAGAGTATACTGGCATCAAACACAGGACAGCCCCTTCAGCCTAAGCAACCTCGTGGGCATCCTCCCCTACAGGGGTGTGTGTAAGGGAGCTGTAATACATGTACAGTTACCAGGATAACTGGTAAGTGTAAGGGACTTCACATGTTTTAGGAAAGTAATTGAAGGTTGTGGCCGTCAGCTTAGTACCTGGAAAGGTGTGACCACCTCTTGGGTGTGATTTAGAGTGAGGCCTTCCTATCATTCCATACCCTAATACCTTTCCTTCTATTGATGTGTGACCAAATATCCTTTAGTGAGGGAGAAAGCCCTTATGCCCCTCTTAGAGGGAATGCCCAAGGTAAAAGTCAGGATGAGCTGACATGGCTAACGACCGGTACTGAAAATCCCTCAAATTCTTTTTATATGGAAAGAAGAGTCTGCACTGATCCAGGGATATGAAGACTAATAACAGAGGAGGAAAAAACACCCCCAAGAACAAAAAGAAAAATGCACGAAAGAGCAGTAGGAGCGGTGCTAATGTCCAAGGTGCTAATAAACATGTGATTGCATCAAATGCTTCATTTTGCCTGGACGCAGCCTATTTCTGAGAATCCCAGTTCTCTTCTCTTGGAACTGGGTGGCATCCCAGCATTCCCCTGTGTGGCTGCACCTCTCCACCAAGTGAAGACCAAGGAGCTAGGAATCAGAGGAGAGTTTGAATTGGGTTTGTACACAGGATGTATTTATGGGGTGAGGATCTGTGTAGAAATAACTCCTCTTTCTGTAATAACTCCTGATGATGGAAGAATGTTCTGTGAATGTTGGCACCGGGCATTCTGGAAGGGTCTGAGAGTGGGCTGGGATGGGACCAGGGAGCAGGGACTGAGAAGGGCACGAGTGTGAGAGAACAGAGGTCACTGCTCTCTCACACCTCTGCTCCACCCTGATGCCCAGGGTGGGGAGAATGAAGGATGTGCTTGGAAGGACTCAGCACTGCCAGGGCCGTTTCCTTTATTCCTACTCTGTGAGCAGGGACTAGAGGAGACATGGAAAATGCTGGCCAGGTAGGAAAGGCTGCTTCTGCTACTGCTAAGTCGCTTTAGTCGTGTCCGACTCTGTGTGACCCCAGAGACGGCAGCCCACCAGGCTCCCCTGTCCCTGGGATTCTCCAGGCAAGAACACTGGAGTGGGTTGCCATTTCCTTCTCCAATGCATGAAAGTGAAAAGTGAAAGTGAAGTCGCTCAGTCGTGTCCAACTCCCAGCAACCCCATGGACTACAGCCCACCAGGCTGCTCCATCCATGGGATTTTCCAGGCAAGAGTAATGGAGTGGGTTGCTGTTGCCTTCTCCGGGTAGGAAAGGGGTGGACCCTAAATGAGACTTCATTTCACAGGCTGACCTACTTGGGTTTGTGTTTACCTGTGGGCTTGGAGTGAAGCTGGCACATGGAGGAGCCTGAGGATAGGTCCCCGGATATGCTCCCTTTCTGAGGCCTCATCATGTCCCACTGGGCACTGCTGCCCAGGTGCCCAGGCTCCAGGACTTTGCCTAGTTCCGTGGTGCTCCTCAGAGGACAGAGGGGCTGGGGAGGGTTGAGGCAGAGGGAAGATCTGGCTTCTGTAGGGTTGGTTGGCAGTGTGGCCGGGGAAGCAGGATGAACACTGGTGACACCTGCGCAGAAGGAAACACGAGTGAGAAGCACTAGCAGAACACGAGGATCAGCCAGGAAACGTGTGACTGAGAAGAACAGACACTGAAGGGCCACACGGGCTGAGGTCCCAGTCGGCTGCGGAACACCAGTGAGATGAAGACTGACACCCACAAGCTACAACCCTGACCCCTTGTATTCGCTAGCATGGGACACAAGAGGTAGGGGGTGAATAAAGCATCCTAAAGTCAGCCATGTGCACAAAAGGAAAGTCCTGCGGCCCTAATCCTGGCTCCTATCATAATGCCTCATGATAGAGTCCAGGGAAGGTCCTGGGTAGAACTCCCTGGGAAAGTCAGGGGGTAAGAGTGTGATGGGCCGCAGCACTGAGCACGCCTGTGAACAGGAATGTGTGTGTTTCTGGGAGTACTTGCTGTTCCGGGAGCTAAAGTGAGTGTGTCACTCACCATTTTTCCTTTGGGGTTGTCAAAAGAGGAAGGGGGCATCAATTCAGCTAGAATGGTGGCCCCAGTCACTCCAGAGTGAATGTGTTGCTGAGGTTGGGGGAGGTTCTGTGTGAGGTAAGGGGTGATTTGAATCTTAACACAATTCAAGGAACTCAGATGTCATCACTCATGTCTGAAGAGCTGAGAACACTCTCCCATGCTTAGTCATGCTTAGCGCCATGCTTAGTCACTTAGTGCCATGCTTAGTCACTTAGCGCATTGCTTAGTCACTTAGCGCCATGCTTAGTCACTTAGTGCCATGCTTAGTCACTTAGTCGTGTCTGATTCTTTGTGACCACATGGACTGCAGCCCGCCGGGCTCCTCCTGGGGAGTCTCCAGGCAAGAATACTGGAATGGGTTGCCATGCCCTCCCCCAGGGGATCTTCCCAACCCAGGGAACGAACACAGGTCTCCAGCATTGCAGGTGCATTCTTTACCAGCTGAACTACCCCAGAAGCCCTCCACTGGGGAGAGAGGCCCCTTCATTTCATAGGCTGATGCTCTCATAGATCCTGTGCAATCACGGGCCTTCACATCATCTCTGCTTCTATGTAAAAAGAAGCCCAGCTTGGTGGAGAGAGGGAAAGAGGTGAACCGGCTATAGTTTAGGATATTTACATTCAGAAGACTGCTTTCTTCCAGGGATTATTAACATTGGCAGCAGAGTAAAAACCAGCTGCACCTAAGAAATAGAATGGAGAGCATGGTTTTCTCCAACCAAGCCAACCCTTTGATGGGTTAATGCAGTTGGCTGCTGCCAGTTTTGATCCTCAGTTATAACTGTTTCTCAAATGTGGCTACATACTGGGGTCATCTTAGACAATGCGAAAACATAACTGGACCTCTAGAGAATTTGCTTTAATTGGAATGGGGTATAGCTTGGGCAGTGGATATTTAAAACTTTCCCAGCTGATTCTATTATGCAGGAAAGTTTGATAAGTATTGTCATGGGTCTCTCCCTCCCCAATTGTATAATTTTGTTATTAGGATCACTGGAAATTAAAGACAGGGCTGAAAAATATTAAGCATCTAAGTTACAGTCAGGATAAGAGATGGGACTTGCTATCACTTTCACACCCCTTTCAATCCCAACACCACACAAGGCAGGAGGGAAAGTAGTGGTTGTCTCCAATCGGCTTACTTTCTCATTAAGGCCAAAGGAGGTTCCACCCATATCAGTAATAGTGATCAGTACAGAGCACATGCCCTAAACCATGCTGATGCCAGACAGACACTTACACAAGGAAATTTTAACTCCATTGTGACCTGAGAATCTGCCATGCACCACTGTCCACTTGAAAGCTTGTTACAAAGCAAAGGAGGAGTATTGATGAGTGATGGATCCTTTGAGAGGACTGTGCTTCACCAGGTAATAGAAGGGTTATAGCCTTCCTCACCAAGGCTGGGCCATCCAAACTCTGGCTGATGAAACAGCCTGGATGTGACTCCAGTTCAACCCACATCAGCAGACCCTTTCATGCACCATGCTCCCCTTTCTCCATATTTCCTTTTGGGCAAAGACAATGTGACAGTGTGGAACACATGAAGGAGATGGAGGCAAGGAAAAGAAGGGCGATCTAGTGAAACAGTCTTGCCTTTTGGCATGGAACAGATTTGTTATCCATCAATTGTGGGCTCCAAGTCTGCTATGGTAGCAAGTTCTAGGTCAGAGAGAATAGCACCTTCCTGTCATCTCGAAAGAGAGAAAAGATTGTTGCAAGGGGCTTGCAGCACTATTGAGCAGGTTGCCATTCTAGATAGAGAAGGTATAATGGAAACGTGGAATCAGTAGTCAAAGACCTGGGTCCAAGCCCATTTTGCCCCCTTACTAATGACCTTGAACAAGTAACCTCACTTCCTGAGTTTTAGTTCTCTGCCCTGGTAAGACCATGTTCACGTTGGTAGATAAGCTTAGATCACTTTACCCATGTAGCACTGATAGCAGAAGGTAGCCTCTGAGACCTCACTGCCTGCTGGAAGGAAGATGTGCAGACTCGCCTAAATAATAGACTCAGTCTAGCTGGTTCTGGAAACCACACTGGTGTCAGAGAAGCCTGTGTAACCATTTCCAATAATACTAAAGTGGTCCAAATGATATTTGGGGCTTCAGGAGTACACATTCTCAGCTGTGGTCTTAGGTCATGGGACATCCTTTGTATGGTGTTCCTACCATCAATCTCTGGCTCATCATAGATCAGTGCATGTTTGAAGGCATATCACAGTTTTGTAAATATTTTTGCCAACATAACAATAGTAGTTTGTATGCTCTGTCTTGGCTATCATAAGATTTGCTGTTCAGGAATATGGAGTTACTTTCCTGGGTTGGGAAGATCCCCTCTAGAAGGGAATGGCAATCCACTCCAGTATTCTTGCCTGGAAAATCCCACAGACAGAGGAGCCTGGTGGCGACAGTCCATGGGGTCACAAGAGTCAGACACAACTTAGCAACTAAACCACCACCCCCAAGGAAAGAGTAGGGAAACTAGCTTGGGTCCTGCCAAATCAAGAGCCATTCTGAACTCTGATAGTATCCTAAATACTGGCTGACATTTCCTGAGCTCAGCCCAGAGACCCTACACTTTGCGGATTTGTTGGATTTTCTGGGTGTAGTCACAGGTACTTTAGCAGACAATAGTATTTACGCTGACTACAGAACTAGACGTCGAAGCATACTACATGTATATGCTACCTTCCTTATCACCTCTTACTGTAATGGTCTCAGTGAAAATGGGAAGGGGCAGGTGAAACACTTAGTATTCAAATCAGGTTATGGGACAAAATTGACAGTGTCATGTGAATTTAAGTTATCTGGTCTTCATGGATTAAATATTCAGTGACCTTTATGGCCAAATATGTTGCTAAAGTTTCTTCCAAAATAATATGTTCTTATGCATTGTTCTGGAGAAGGAAATGACAACCGACTCCAGGATTCTTGCCTGGAGAATTCTGTGGACAGAGGAGCCTGGTGGGCGACAGTTCATGGGTCGGAAACAGCCGGAAACGACTGAAGCGGCTGAGCACACGCGCATGCATTGCTCGTCTGCAGCTCCAAAGCCAAAGCCATATTTCTCTGTTACTTGGTGGTCCCTGTCATCATCTTCAGTCAACAGATCATCATTCCAGACCGAATTCTGGAATCTGAGTCAAGAAATCATCATTCTTTCAATGATGATTTTTCTATTCATGGTAACATTTTTTTTCCTGGTAACATCTTTAAAGAACACATACTATCTTAAGTCCTATTGAAAATGGTTCCCATTGTACAAGTAACCATACAATAAATCATAACTCTTAACTAGCTTTTCTCTAGTAACCAAATACTGGCCAGAACTTCAGAGGTTTTTAATGAGCTTGGTAATAATTGCGTACTATGTAGTACATAGTATTAGGATTATTTTTAATAGCAGTTCAGATAAATCAGTGCAATGTGACTTTAGGCAAGTCACTTAATATTCTTTATATTTCAATTCTCATTTTAGAAAGAATTTGGATAACCTTTTTTTTTCTGCCACATATACTTTTGAGCTTCCTCACCAAGAAATATTATTCCTTTGCTGGGAGAAATATCAATAACCTCAGATATGCAGATGACACCAACCTTATGGCAGAAAGTGAACAAGAACTAAAGAGCCTCTTGATGAAAGTGAAAGAAGAGAGTTAAAAAGTTGGATTAAAACTCAACATTCAGAAAACTAAGATCATGGCATCTGGTCCCATCACTTCATGGCAAATAAATGGGGAAACAGTGACTTTCTGTTTTGGGGGCTCCCAAATCACTGCAGATGGTGACTGCAGCCATGAAATTAAAAGACGGCTTACTCCTTGGAAGGAAAGTTATGACCAACCTAGACAGTATATTAAAAAGCAGAGACATTACTTGGCCAACAAAGGTCCATCTAGTCAAGGCTATGGTTTTTCCAGTAGTCATGTGAGAGCTGGCCCATAAAGAAAGCTGAGCACTGACGAACTGATACTTTGCTGAAGAATTGATACTTTTGAACCGTGGTGTTGGAGAAGACTCTTAAGAGTCCCTTGGACTGCAAGGAGATCCAACTAGTCCATCATAAAGGAATCAGTCCTGAATATTCATTGGAAGGACTGATGTTGAAGCTGAAACTCCAACACTTTGGCCACCCGATGTGAAGAGGTGACTCATTCGAAAATACTCTAATGCTGGGAAAGATTGAAGGTGGGAGGAGAAGTGGATGACAGAGGATGAGATGGTTGGATGGCATCACCAACTCGATGGACTTGAGTTTGAGTAAATTCTGGGAGTTGGTGATGGACGGGGGGCCTGGCGTGCTGCAGTCTGTGGGGTCCCAAACAGTTGGACACGACTGAGCTACTGAACTGAACTGAACTGAACTGTAATGAGAGGTGGGGCCCCAGCATCGAGAAGCAATCTGCTCACTCCTTCCTTCACTTCACTAGTCATAAGTACTTAGTGGAACACTTAGACATTGTGGCCGTTGTCACCTTTGGGAAAACCACCAGCCTAGCCAATCCCAGGAGAGTTATAGTGATACACATATATCAGGAGAACTTCCCATATTTTGGACTCACAAACCATGAGTCCAAGATGGTTAGAAGATGACTCTGTGTCTTTTTTTCTCACATCTCTCTTCCTGACTCAAGCTGCTGTGCCTCTAGACATTCTTGTGCCTGCGTGGTATATATCCTCTTCACCGCTGATCCTGGCTTATATTTCCCCATGTACATCTGAGAAACATAGCCACAGGTTCCTGGTATGGGCCAACCCAGGTCGATCCAGCAACTGTTGCATAGAGACTGCCCTTGCATCCTCTCCATTGAATATACTGATTTTCCCAAGTTAGATAAAAGTAACGTCAGGTTTACTACTTGTATTTAAGGAGCTATATATGAAATATTAGTGGATTCCCTGGTGACTCAGACGGTAAAGTGTCTACCCGCAATGCGGGAGTCCCTGGTTCGATCCTTGCGTCAGGAAGATCCCCTGAAGAAGGAAATGGCAACCCACTCCATTACTCTTGCCTAGAAAGTTCCATGGATGGAGGAGCCTGGTGGGTACAGTCCATGGGGTCGCAAAGAGTCAGACACTCTGACAAGTAGGAAAGAGATCCTGTGGAATTGTAATAAAATTCATTAGTTACACATAACTGTAGTTACACATACAGTTTAATTCTCATAGAAACTTAAAAACTACAGAGGATGAAATAGGGAAATAGGCATGCCCAAACTGACTTCAGGTTGCATAAAACCCAGTATGTTGCCATGGGGGGAATTTTGTCAGCATTATAATGGGATATATCAGCAATAATAAAGTTGGGAAAAATAGACCTTTGCTAAATTGACTAGTCGTAAGCTTAAGCTGAAGAAAAGTGAAAGTGTTAGTCACTCAGTCATATCCAACTCTTTGAGACCCCATGGACTGTAACCCTCCAGGCTCCTCTGTCCATGGAATTCTTCAGGCAAGAATACTGGAGTGGGTTGCCTTTCCCTTCTCCAGGGGATCTTCCCAACCCAGGGATCAAACCTGAGTCTCCTGCATTGCAGGCAGATTCTTTACCATCTGAGCCACCAGGGAAGCGAGTTTAGGCTCAGTAAAATATTCTCAAATTGTCTTTACACTTCAAGGCGTGTGAAAGATTGGTAAAGTCTAAAAGAAGAATATGTAAAATTTTACATTTTTTCTTTGAGGAAAAGCACCAAGGACAGTTCAAATAGAAACAGATTGATATATGACCTCAATAGAGTCCTGCATAAATGAATGTTATTGGGAAATATTGCCACCTTGATGTTTTCCCCTGAACAAGGAGAAATTCTCAGATTTGAGAAACAGTGCTTGCAGGATCAGAGCAAGGAAGCCTGAAATTGCAAGGGGCTGTTGGGAAAGATGGTCTCCTTCATCAGAGACCTTCAGAGAGGAGCTAACTAGCCTTTACTCTGACTGTGGCTAGCACTCTAATGTGATGTGGGTGTCTGATAAAGTTTCCTGGCTTACAAGGTGTGTCCAGGGACTGCATTTAAACCAGAGGATGGGGGGAGGGAAAGATGGCAGAGAAATAGGACGGGAAGACCACTTTCTCCCTCATGAATTCCTCAAAAGAACATTTCAACGCCGAGCAAACTTCACAAAACAACTTCTGTAGGCTGGCAGAGGACATCAGGCAACCAGAAAAGCAGATCATTGTCTTCAAAACCAGATTTTTAATCTTTGCTCTTAGGTTTTTGTGGTCAATTTTGTACATTTAAAAACCCAAACTTCACTATCCCAGTTTACCTGAGAGCGAGATTACTGGCTTGACCACTCTCTCCTCCTCTGGACTCTCCTTTTTCTCCACCAGGTGGCCTCTGTCTCTTTTCTCCCCCATCTCTCCTCTATCCAACTCTGTGAATCTCTGTGTGTTCCAGACGGTGGAGAACACCTAAGGAACAGGTTACTGGCAGGATTTGTCTCGCTCCTACTCATTCCTCTCTCTGATCCTCCTGGTCACCTCTGTCTACTTCCTCCCTCTCCTCTTCCCCGTATAACTCTGTAAATACCTCTGAGCGGTCCAGGCTATAGAGCGCACATAAGGAAGTGACTACTGGCTAGCTTGCTCTCTTCTCTTTTGATCTCACCGCATCTCATTCCAGTTACCTCTAACTACCCCCTCCATCCTCTCTTCTCCTTATAACTCAGTGAACCTCTCTGAGTGTCCCTCAATGTGGAGAAACTTTTCATCTTTAACCTAGATGTTTTATCATCGGTGCTGTATAGATGGAGAAGTCTAGAGGCTACTGTAAAAATAAAACTGAAAACCAGAAGCAGGAAGCTTAAATCCAAAGCCTGAAAACATTAGAGAACTCTTGAATTCAGGGAACATTAAGCAATAGGAGCCCATCTAATGCCTTCATACCTACACCGAAACCAAGTTCCACCCAAGGGCCAACAAATTCCAAAACAAGACATACCACGCAAATTCTCCAGCAACACAGGAACACTCCCCTGAGCTTCAATATACAGGCAGCTCAAAATTATCCCAAAACCTTTGATGTCTCGTAACCCATTACGGGTCACTCCATTGCACTCCAGAGAGAAGAAACCCAGCTCCACCCACCAAAACTCCAACACAAGCCTCCCTAACCAGGAAACCTTGACAAGCCACTGATAGAACCCCACCCAAAGTGAGGAAGCTCCATAATAAAGAGAACTCCACAAATTCCCAGAATATAAAAAGGCCACCCCAAACGCAGCAATATAACCAAGATGAAGAGACAGAGGAATACACAGCAGGTAAAGGAACAGGAGAGTTGCCCACCAAACCAAACAAAAGTGGAAGAAGTAGGGAATCTACCGGAGAAGGAATTCCGAATATTGATAGTGAAAATGATCCAAAATCTTGAAATCAAAATGGAATCACAGATAAATAGCCTAGAGACAAGGATTGAGAAGATGCAAGAAAGGTTTAACAAGGACCTAGAAGAAATAAAAAAAGAGTCAAAATATAATGAATAATGCAATAAATGAGATCAGAAAACACTCTGGAGGCAACAATTAGTAGAATAACGGAGGCAGAAGATAGGATTAGTGAAATAGATAGAATGGTAGAAATAAATGAATCAGAGAGGAAACAAGAACAACGAATTAAAAGAAATGAGGACCAATCTCAGAGACCTCCAGGACAATATGAAACGCTCCAACATTCGAATTATAGGGAGTCCCAGAAGAAGAAGACAGAAAGAAAATCATGAGAAAATCCTTGAGGAGATAATAGTTTGAAAACTTCCCTAAAATGGGGAAGGAAATAATCACCCAAGTCCAAGAAACACAGAGAGTTCCAAATAGGATAAACCCAAGGCGAAAACACCCCAAGACACATATTAATCAAATTAACAAAGATCAAATACAAAGAACAAATATTAAAAGCAGCAAGGGGAAAAACAACAAATAACACACAAGGGATTCCCATTAGGATAACAGCTGATCTTTCAATAGAAACTCTTCAGGCCAGGAGGGAATGGCAAGACATACTTAAAGTGATGAAAGACAATAACCTACAGCCCAGAATACTGTACCCAGCAAGGATCTCATTCAAATATGAAGGAGAAATCAAAAAGCTTTACAGACAAGCAAAAGCTGAGAGAATTCAGCACCACCAAACCAGCTCTCCAACAAATTCTAAAGGATATTCTCTAGACAGGAAACACGAAAAGGGTGTATAAACTCGAACCCAAAAACAATAAAGTAAATGGTAACGGGATCACACTTATCAATAATTACCTTAAACGTAAATGGTTGAACTTATCCAAACCATGGCCAGCACAAAGTCAGCTCTAAAGGAAGAGTCAGCCCTAGGAATGTCAGATAAGCTGCTTTCTTTGGTCACCTGGGCCTGGACCATCTGGGTGGAGGACAAGAGAGAATAACAGTCCATTGAGGGAGGAAATGAAGGACCTGGAGTGTGTGAGATGAGAAACAAGCAACAGTGATGTACTCTCAGGAAAACAAAGGTGTTTTGAATTATGGCTGAGACAAGAACGCGTGTGATTCTATCCTCTGGTTTTTATTTTTTTATTTTAATTTTTTTATTTTTTTTTTTAATTTTTAAATCTTTAATTCTTACATGCGTTTCCCAAACATGAACCCCCCTGCCCACCTCCACTCCCCACAACTCATTCTCTGGGGTCATCCCATGCACCAGCCACCAAGCAAGCGTGCACCTACGGTCAAGACATGGACTGGCGATTCAATTCTTACATGACAGACTTACATGTTCATTAATTACCCATTCTCTCCAAATCATCCCCACCCTCTCCCTATCCCCTCTGAGTCCAAAAGTCTGGTATAACATCTTGTGTCTTTTTTCGGCTGTCTTTCGGCATACATGGGTCGTCATTCTATGCTTCCTAAATTCCATATATATGTGTAGTATAACTGTATTGGTGTTTCTTTCTGGCTTACTTTCACTCTGTATAATTGGCTCAGTTTCGACGCCATCTCATCAGAACTGATTCAAATGATTCGTTCTTAACGGCGTGAGTATACTCATTGTTGTATAATGTACCGACATGCTTTCTTATCCATTATCTGCTGATGGACACGATAGGTATGGTTTGCCATGTCCTGGTATTTAAACAGTGCTGCGATGAAGCATTGGGTAGCTGTGTCTCTTTCAATTACAGGTTTCCTCGGTGTGTATTGCCCAGGAGGTGATTGCTGCGGTCATAAGGTAGTTCTAAAATTTGCAATTTTTTAAGGAATCATCCACAACTTGTTCTCATAGTGGCTTTACTAGGTTTGCTTTCCCACCAGTGTACGGAGGGTTCCTTTCTCCACACCTCTGCCAGCATTTTTGTTGCAGATTTTTTGGATCGCGCAGCCTACTTATGACTGGTGTGAGTGGTACTCATTTGTGGTTTTGATTTTGATTTCTCTAATAATGAGTGATGTTGAGCATCTTTTCATGTGTTGTGTAGCCTCCGTATGTCTTCTTTGGAGTGAAATGTTACTTAGTTCTGTTGCCATTTTTTGATTGGGTCGTGTTAATTTTTCTGGAATTGAGCTGCAGAAGTTGCTTGTATATTTTTGAGAATTATGATTTGTTGTCAGATGTTGTTCTCAGTTGCCTATTATTTTCTCCCTTATTTTCTCTAGAAGTGTCTTTTTTCACCTTTGCTTATGATTTTTCCTTTGTTGTACAGAAGCTTTCTAATTTTAATTAGATCCTCTTTGTTTTATTTTTTGCTTTTTATTTTCAGAATTCTGGGAGGTGATCATAGATGATCTGCGTGATTTATGTCTGGAGAGCTGTTGGGCCTATGTTGTCTCTAGGAGTTTTATAGTTTCTCTGATCTTACATTTAGAATCTTAATCCATTTTAGTGTTTATTTTGGTTAGGTGATAGAAAGTGATCTAGTTTCATCTTTTACAAGTGTGGTTTGACCAGTTTTCCCAGCACCACTTGTTAAGAGATTGTCTTTACTCATTGTATATTCTTGCTCCTTTGGCAAAGATAACGGTGTTCCATTAGGTGTGTGGATTTTATCTCTGGGCTTTCTATTTTGTTCCATTGATCTATAGTCTGTTCTTTGTGCAGTACCTTACTGTCTTCGATGCACTGTGGCTTTGTAAGTAAGAGCCTGAAGTCAGGGGCAAGTTGATTTCCTCCAGTTCCATTTCTTCTTTTCTGTCAAGTGCTTTTGGCTATTCGAGGTTTTTTGTATTTCCGATACAAATTTGATAATTATTTTGTTTCTATTCTGTGAAAAATGTTGGCTGGTAGGCCTGGAAAGGGATTGCAGTTGAATTTGTAAATTTGGCTTTGGTAGTATAACTTCATTTCACTATATTGTTCTTCCGATCTTCATGAACATGGTATATTTTCTTCCATCTTTATTAGTGTCCTCTTTTGATTTCTTTCATTCATGTGTTTTATAGTTTTCATTTAGTATAGGTCTTTAGTTTCTTTAGGCTAGTATATTCCTAAGTATTTTATTCTGTTTTCGTTGCAATGGTGATGGAATTGTTTCCTAAATTTTCTTTGTTCTTACTTTCTCATTATTTCGTGTATAGGATGCACAGGGATTCTTGTTGTTGATTTTGATTTTATATTCCTGCAAACTTTACTATATTCATTGATTAGCTGCTTTAGTAATTTTTCTGGTGAGTCTTTTAGGCGTTTTCCTTTAGAGGATCATGTCCATCTGCAAACAGTGAAGAGTTTTAACTTCTTCTTTTCCAATTTGGATCTTTTATTCTTTCTGCTCTGATATGCTTTTGGCCAAATTTCCAGAACTATGTTGAATGTAGCGGTGAAGTGGACACGCCTTTGTTCTTGCGGGAGGTTCCTGACTTATAGGAGGAATGCTTCAATTTTTTCACCATTGAGGATAATGTTTGCTGTGGGATTTGTATAATAGCTTTTATTATTGTTGAGGTATTTTCCTTTTCTATTCGCTGCTTTTGGAGAGTTTTTATCATAAAACTGGATGTTGAATTTTGTTCAAAGCCTCTCTCTGAATCTATGAGATAATCATATGGTTTTATTTTTCAATTTGTTAATGTGGTGTAATTACATTGATTGATTTGCGGATATTGAAGAAATCCTTGCACCCTTGGGATAAGCCCACTTTGCGTCATGGGTTTGTATGATCTTTTAATGTGTTGTGATTCTGATTGCTAGAATTTTTTATTGAGAATTTGGCATCTATAGTTCAATTCAGTGATATTGCCTGTAGTTTTCCTTTTTTTGTGAAATCTTTGTCAGGTTTTGGTATTAGGAGTGTTGGTCGGCCTCATAGAATGATTTGGAAGTTTACCTTTCTCTGCCAATTTTTGTGGAGAGTTTGAGGAGGTAGGTGTTTAGCTTCTCTCAAATTTTTGGTAGATATCAGTGTGAAGCGTTGACCTGGGCTTTTGTTTGCTTGGAAGATTTCTGAATTAACCATTTCAATTCTGTGCTTTGTGATGGTCTTGTAGATTTTCTATTTCTCTTTCCTGGTTCATTTTGGAAAATTTACTTTTCTAAGAATTTGTCGCTATTCTTCACGTTGTCCATTTTATTGGCATACAACTGCTGATAGTATACTCTATGATCCTTTGTATTCTGTGTTGTTGGGTTGTCAGTCGCATTCATTATCTAATATTTTTGATTTGATTTTTCTCTCTTTTGTTCTTGATGAGTTGGCTAATGGTTTGTCTAATTTTATTTATCCTTTTTCAAAGACCAGGCTTTTTGGCTTTGTTTGATTTTTGCTATGGTCTCTTTTGTTTCTTTTCATTTTATTTCTGCCTAATTTTTAAGATTTCTTTCTTCTTTACTAACTCTGGGGGTCTCCAACTGTTCTTTTCTAAGTTGCTTTAGTTTGCAGAGTTGAGTTATTTATTTTGAGCCTTTTTTCTTGTTCTTTGAGGTATGCCTGTATTGTATGAACTTTCCTCTTAAGCACTGCTTCTATATAGTGTCCCACAGTTTTGGAGTTGTTGTGTTTATTCATTTTCATTAGTTTCTATGGCCAATTTGATTTCTTGTTTGATTTTCTTCTGTGATTGGTTTGGTTATTCAGAAGTGTGTTGTTCAACCTCCATATGTTGGAATTTTTAATAGTTTTTTCTCTGTAATTGAATCTAATCTTAATGCATTATGGTCAGAAAGATGCTTGGAATGATTTCGATTTTTTTTGAACTTTATCAAGTTTTAGATTTATGGCCAGGATGGCTGATCTATCCTGGAGAAGGTTCCATGAGCACTTGAAAAAAAAGGAAATTCATTGTTTTTGGGGTTGAAATGTCCTATAGATATCAATTAGGTCTAACTTGATCTAATGTATCATTTAAAGTTTGCGTTTCTTTGTTATTTTCTGTTTAGTTGATCTGTCCATAGGTGTGAGTGGGGTATAAAGTCTCCCACTATTATTGTGTTATTTGTTGATTTCCTCCTTTCATACTTGGTTAGCAATTTGTTTACATATTGCGGCTCCTATATTGGGGGCATATATATTTATTAATTGTTATATCTTCTTCTTGGATTGTTCCTTTGATCATTATGTAGTGCCTTCTTTGTCTCTTTTCACAGCTTTTGTTTTAAAGTCTATTTTATCGGATATGAGTATTGCCACTCCTGCTTTCTTTTGGTCTCTTATTTGCGTGGTATATCTTTTTCCAGCCTTCACTTCAGTCTGTATGTGTCCTTGTGTTTGAGGTGGTCTCTTGTAAGCAGCATATAGAGGGGTCTTGTTTTTGTATCCATCCGGCCAGTCTTTGTTCTTTGGTGGGGGTTCAAC